>NC_051221.1:9097612-9397612 GCF_015220715.1 Pygocentrus nattereri
AGTGATGTCATACACAGCAAAGTTAAATAAAGTGGCTATATACAGTGATGTCATATATAGTAATGTTAAAGTGGTCATCTACTGTGATGTCATATACAGTAAAGTTAAATAAGGTGGTCATATACAGTGATGTCATACACAGTGTTGTCATACATGGTAAAGTAGTTATATACAGTGGCATCTACACAGTGATGCCATTTACAGTAAAGCTCAATAAAGTAGCTGTATACAACAATGCCATGCACAGTAAAGTCAAATAAAGTGAAGTCACATACAGTAATGCGATACACTATGATGTCATTTACAGTAGTCAAATAGAGTGAAGTCATATACAGCAATGCAATACACTATGATGTCATTTACAGTAAAGTCAAATAAAATGAAGTCAAATACAGTAATGCGATACACTATTATGTAATTTACAGTAAAGTCAAATAGAGTGAAGTCATATACAGCAATGCGATACAATATGATGTCATTTACAGTAAAGTCAAATAGAGTGAAGTCATATACAGCAATGTCATATAGAGTGATGTCAAGTACAGTAAAATTAAATAAAGAGGTATATACAGTGATGTCATATACAGTGATGTCATATACAGTAAACTTAAATAAAGTGGTCATATACACTGATGTCATCTACAGTGATGTCATATACAGTAAAGTTAAAGTTGTCATCTACAGTGATGTCATATAAAGTGTTGTCATATAAAGTAAAGTTAAATAAAGTGGTCATCTACAGTGATGTCATATACAGTAATGAAATACACTATGATGTCATTTACAGTAAAGCCAAATAGAGTAAAGTCATATACAGCAATGTGATACACTATGATGTCATTTACAGTAAAGCCAAATAGAGTAAAGTCATATACAGCAATGTGATACACTATGATGTCATTTACAGTAAAGCCAAATAGAGTGAAGTCATATACAGCAATGCGATACATTATGTCATTTACAGTAAAGTCAAATAGAGTGAAGTCATATACAGCAATGCGATACATTATGTCATTTACAGTAAAGTCAAATAGAGTGAAGTCATATACAGCAATGTCATATAGAGTTATGTCAAGTACAGTAAAATTAAATAAAGAGGTATATACAGTTATGCCATATACAGTGGTGTCAAGTACAGTAAAATGAAATAAAGAGGTATATACAGTGATGTTATATACAGTGAGGTCATATACAGTAAAGATAAATAGTGGTCATCTACAGTGACATCATATACAGTGATGTCATATTCAGTGATGTCATATACAGTAAAGATAAAGTGGTCATCTACAGTGATGTCATATACAGTAAAGTTAAGTGGTCATCTACATTGATGTCATATACAGTGATGTCATATACAGTAAAGTTAAAGTGGTCATCTACAGTGATGTCATATACAGTGATGTCATATACAGTAAAGTTAAAGTGGTCATGTACAGTGATGTCATATACAGTGGTCATTTACAGTAAAGTTAAATAAAGTTGTCATCTACGGTGATGTCATATACAGTAAAGTTAAACTGACACATTAACATACAGAGCGTTTATATTTAAAACATTTTAATAATATTCACATTACCAACAGGTTCTGTGTAAATGTTTAAGCAGTCTTCTCAGTGTTAGCTGCCGAAACAGCTTCCCCAACATCAAGTCTCAGAGTCTAATAACAGTAGACTAATTAAATGTCTACTGCTTGGTCTCTGAGATCTGTTTTGATGTAGCTCTATGGTTGTTTTCACTTGAAAAAGAAGAGAAAGGGTATAAACGATTATTAGTGTCAAGAGTAACATTGCTGCTGGCGGTCAATCCCAATTAACGGCAGGTCAAGGTTTTAATTGCTGATTTGTTCATCCATGTTTAAAATTAAATGCCGCAACATAACTCAATTAAAAAAAAACCTTCATTAAGAAATCCTTGATTAGATTTCTTAATTTAATTTGATCCTGGTTTGTGGTTGGTTAGTTTGCTCTTTACATGCACTGTGAGTGTTTGTATGTCGTCTCTCTGCTCTGGTCTGTAGTGCTGCTGTGTTTATTGCAGAGGCTGAGAGTTTCAGATTTTGCTCTGTCTGGATTCCCACAGCAACACCCTGCTCTGCTCTTCTGACCCCAAATCTATAAATACTGCTGCAGTGTAGCCGACACAAGCTCGTCTGCCATGATACTCTCTCTCTCTCTCTCTCTCTCTCTCTCTCTCTCTCTCTCTCTTTATTAATAGCAGTGACACCAGGGCCTGTGTGAAGCACTGCAATGCAGCAGCACCTCCCCTCTCCATATTGCACACACACTTTTTTTTTACACCATCCTCTCTGTAACCAGAAAGATTGTTGTGTTTTAAAGGTACACACCACAGTTTTTCAACCTGAACTAGCTTATAATAGAAGCCAGTGGCCAGCTCTTTCACCTGCTCATTGGCGTCCGTTTAAAGCGAGTTCAACAGGTTTTTTGTCCGTTTACTAACTATGCAGTAATCAACCATATGCTACAGACCATAGACGAACCCTGTAGGCCATGTCTGTAAATTATATTTTATTTCAATTCAATAGAATCTGTGTTTAAAGTCTGAAATTATACAGCGCTACTCTTGTTATCTTGTTAAGTTCTGGGTCCAAACAAAAGGGTTAAATTCTTCAGACATCCAGTGGAAAATTTCCCAGTCAGGAACAGTTATTCTCTGTAGTATCTAGGTAGACATAGCTAAGCAAGCTCTCTGACTGGTTAGGACTTCAGGGGCTGAAGAGAAGTCCTAATGTCATGATCATAGGTCTGCAACCTAAATGTTAAAAAGAGTCATTCTGTCAACTTTCAACAAAAATCTGAGCCACATTTCATGTCCATTTTATTGAAGTATTGTTTTACCGTCTTGGCTGTAAATATGTCTCAGTGTGTCCTAATGTCCTAGTATAAGCTAAAAATATAAAGAAAACACAAGCTCTGCTTTAAGCTTTAGCTCAGCTATATCCAAATTTCTCACATCTTCAGCAGGAAACTTTTCCACAAAAGCAGAACAGGTTCTTGTAAAATGTCTCTTAATGTTCAACTGTTTACGAGGCTGAATTCAGCTCCTCATCTGCCAGCTTCTTGTTTGAATTTTTTCCGTTCCACCTTAAACCGAATGTAACTAACTATGTAGTTGCTGCAACCTACCAATCTATTTCTGCTGTGGAGCCGCAGGGCAGTAACAGAGCTGCCGACCCCTGTGTCAGATTAATGATCAACATGATTACAAAGTGACAGAGGAATCAACCAATCATGTGTTGATTTAGAATAGGTGGAACCAGTATTGTCAACTTCATTCCTGGTCTTTTAGAAGTTCTAGATACATAACTGAATATGATAACAAGTGGCAGCAGATTGTTAGAAACTGAAAACAGTTGCAGCTCTACCAGAGCTCCCTGAAAGAGTCAGTGTGAAATGGCTACAAGGCAAAATATACACTAATATGTCTGCCACAGTCTTTAAGGAAAACATGGTAGGTCTTTTAGAAGCTTCAAATGTCCAAGTCGCGATCATGCTAATCACTGTTAGCTTACTGCTAACAAACTACTAGAAAGCGAAGTGGAGGTGAACAGAAGTTACCATCATCCTCGAGTTGGTGTTTTCCTCATGCTTTGGCTGAGTTCTGACATCTATGTCCCAAACCGAAGTCCTATGGCTCTATGGCTACGTTCCCAGGTTGAAGTGGCACAAATCCGATTTTTTGCCCTAATGTGACTCAGATCTAGTTTTCAGGGCTGTGTGGACACAAATCTGATCTTTTCAAATCTGACCTGAGCCCCTTTCATATGTGGTCCTACTTTTCCGATTCGTGGCCGTGTGACTTTAATGTGATGCTCAGATCGGAACTCATGTGCTTTTCTTCCACTGTGTGTGCGCCATCATGCAGCATTACCATGGCAACAGTGCCAAACAGAAGATAACGCCTGTAAACGGTGGAAAAGCAGCGCAGCTCACCTTTTTCTCCTCCGTCTCGCTCTAATAATGAAGCTGAGAGCTGATCAGAGTTAATGATCTTCTCAGAGAAGCTCGTTCTGCTTGTTAGTGTCTGTTGATGATGCAGTGATTCGTTCATGTGATGCTACTGAGTAGGAAGAGCTCACGAGGGTCAGTTCAGGACACCTGTTTGTTCACATTAATGACAGATTTTAATCACTTACCTACACCAGTGTGAACCATCGAGTCAGAGAGATCGGATTTGAGCAAAAATTCGGATTTGAGCAATGAGGCTTGTAATGTAAACGTAGCTCAGTTGTCACTGTGCAGCACTGCTACAGATCCACTTGTGTAGTAATGGAATGTACATACAGAGATTATTAATTACAGAAAAAGGCAGTGATCAGATTAGAGATACAGTTTCATACAAAACAAAAAGCCCAAGTAAAATGACATTTTATTGTTTTTCTAAGTGAAAATAAGTTAACACATCCTCTACAGAGAACACACTTAAATATGGCACATTTTCTGTTTATTTTCTTAAACATATTGACGAAAATAGAATGTGTTACTTATTTTCATTTAGAAAATCAACAAAGTATGTCATGCCATCAGGGGTGCTGAAACTTTTGCAGAGTGCTTGGCCGCAGTTCGTTTTTATTTACTCCTTTTGTTGTTTGAATAAGTACACTGTGGAGCTTTCAGACCACCACCCTCAAATCTCCCCATTCAGCAGCAGGCCCCACTCTGCACTGCAGCGCTCATTGATCACTCACTCTGTGTGTTTGCGTGTCTGTGTGTGCGGTTAATGTTAGTCAGTCTGAGTCCCAAACTGCAGCCCTCAGCCATCCTGCACCTGCCCTACAGCTAACCACAGCAGCCTCCACACGCTCCACCCACCCTTGCTCCGTGTGTGTGTGTGTGTGTGTGTGATGCTATTTGAAGGAGCTTACTCACACACTCTTTACTGCGTGATGTGCCGTGACGGTCACACACCTAAACCGGCATGAGGCAGCACTAACACGGTTTCTGGGATTTGTTGACCTTTCAAGAGGATGTCCACCAGGGCAACACACACGCACACACACACAGGAATGCAGAGCTTGACTTGATCAGCTCAGTAATGCAGGCTGTGTTTTTGTGTATGTGTATATATATATATATATATGTGTGTGTGTGTGTGTGTGTGTGTGTGTGTGTGTGTGTGTGTGTATAGCATGTTCTTCCTGTATATGGGTTCAGAGAATGAAGAGTGCCTATAAATAACGAGTGAGAAATCCAACACCCCCCCACCACATACACACACACACACACACACACACACACACACACATATACAGTACTGGGCAAAAGGCAGAGACCAGTCAAAAACAGCCATTTAGTACAAACTATTCATTTTTCATTTAACATAAAATTAGGCAGAAGCCAAACACTCATACATGTATAACTGCAAATTCTCATATAAAGAGCCAACTAACCATAAAATATACAGAATATCCTCCACTCCCTCTTAGCGGTCTACAGCTCTACATTCATATTTTCACAGTTACACTAATAGCAACACTTTCCCACACCTCCAAAGTTCAGTCTCAGTGGTGTTGAAGTCTGGACTCCGGGCTGGTCCGTCCATTGTTCTGAGAACACCAGCAGCTTCCGTTTGATGTGTCCGTCTCCTTTTCTCAGTGAGGCTTCTTGACAGCTACACATCCTTTCAGACCCACAGCGCTGAGGTATCCTCTAACGGTGGAAAGTTGCAAGATCTGAAGAAAGAGCAGCTTGATGTTCTCCTCTCTCTCAGAGATGAAAGCTTATGTGCTGTTTATCTGATGGGGACAGTGTTGATGTCGACCACAGTTAGGAGTCCAATTTTCTCTGTATCTTCTTATCATTTTCTGAACTCCAGTTTTGGACACTTTTTAAGTTAATTTTCCTTTGACTTTCTTCTATCTTATGGAAGTGGATTATATCCACTTCTTATATCGAATCACCTCAGAAATATCTTCTGAAAAATGAATAACTTAACGGCCATGTTGTCTGGAACTGGAATAAATAAAAGCTGGTTTCTGACTTTTGCACAGTTCAGTACATCACACATAATCTTACGTTCTTACGTCTTCCCAAAGTATTTCAGGGCTTTCCCATTCCTATTTCGCTTGACCCATTTGCACTATATATAAAATCTAGGCTGCAAAAGCAGCATGTGTAAAATTCATCATGGCAATGATGCCATAGCTATAAACACATTTACATATCGTCACCATCCAAAGAAAAACATGGTTCTCAGTAACTTTACAGGAAATGGCACATGTTTTTAATTTTAATGTAAGTCAATGAGAAGAGATTTTTTTTAATCAATTTCGCTCCGTTTTTATTGGTCTATTTATCACAAATTTTTCACACAGTGTAAAGAATGGCTGCCCTGCTCAAATGATGCAGCAGCGTTCCTGCCCACAGTCTGTAGCAGTATAGTTGCTGGAAAATAGTAAATGTTGTGCTTTTTCAGGCTATTGGGAAGAAAATACATCATTGCAGCCAAAAAAGCGAGGGAAAAAAATCCACGTCACTGTTTAACTGCAAGGGGTAGAGAGAGGTCGGACAGATAAACGGTCAGATAAAAATTTATTATGATTGTTTTTGGTACCACATAAACATGGGTGGACTTTAATGAAAAACTACAACCCCAATTCCATTGAAGTTGGGACGTTGTGTAAAACATAAATAAAAACAGAAGACGATGATTTGCAAATCCTTTCCATCCTATATTCAATTGAATACACTACAAAGACAAGATATTTAATGTTCAAACGGATAAACTTTGTTTTTTGCAAATATTCACTCATTTTGAATTTGATGCCTGCAACACGTTCCAAAGAAGTTGGACAGGGGCGTGTTTACCACTGTGTTACATCACCTTTCCTTTTAACAACACTCAATAAGCGTTTGGGAACTAATTGTTGACACTAATTGTTGAAGCTTTGTAGGTGGAATTCTTTCCCATTCTTTCTTGATGTACAACTTCAGCTGCTCAACAGTCCGGGGTCTCCGTTGTCGTATTTTGCGCTTTATAATGCGCCACACATTTTCAATGGGAGACCGGTCTGGACTGCAGGCAGGCCAGTCTAGTACCCGCACTCTTTTACTATGAAGCCACGCTGTTGTAACACGTGCAGAATGTGGCTTGGCATTGTCTTGCTGAAAGCTGGCGGCGTTTCTGGGTGTTGTTGATATCTGGCTTTCACTTTGCATGGCAGAGTTTTAACTTGCACTTGTAGATGGAGCGACGAACTGTGTTCACTGACAGTGGTTTTCCGAAGTGTTCCTGAGCCCATGTGGGAATATCCGTTACAGAATGATGTCGGTTTTTAATGCAGAGCCGCCTGAGGGATCGAAGGTCACGGGCATTCAGTGTTGGTTTTCTGCCTTGCTGCTTACTTGCAGAGATTTCTCCAGATTCTCTGAAACTTTATGATATTATGGACTGTTGATGATGAAATCCCTAAATTCCTTGCAATTGCATGTTGAGAAATGTTAAACTGTTGGACTATTTGCTCACGCAGTTCACAAAGTGGTGAACCTCGCCCGTCCTTGCTTGTGAACGACTGAGCCTTTCAGGGATGCTCCCTTTATACCCAATCATGACACTCACCTGTTTCCAATTAACCTGTTCACCTGTGGAATGTTCCAAACAGGTGTTTTTTGAGCATTCCTCAACTTTCCCAGTTTTTCGTTTCCCTGTTTGATGAGGAGCGAGGAGGCGGACGCATATGCGGAGATAAGCGAGATTTATTAAGGGCAAATCCAGGGTCATGGTCAGAACGGTCCAGGTTCATATAGCCAATATGGATAGATCAGGGGGCAGATATGACATAAACCAGACTACAACAGACCAAACACCACAGCAGATAACACCAACAACAGAGACAAAGATCAGCACAATCAAACAAAGCAAACACCAATACAGCAAACAAAGACCAGCCAAAACAAAGGGCAAACACAGGGCCTAAATACACAGGGAAAACGAGGGACAGGTGGAGACAATCGGGGCGGAGTCATGAAACGAGGGGGCTAAATCAAAACTAACGCACATGGGCTAAACCAAAACATGAACACATGGACAGGACTGGGAGGGGCCAATCGTGACACCCTGTCCCAACTTCTTTGGAACGTGTTACAGGCATCAAATTCAAAATGAGTGAATATTTGCAAAAAAACAATAAAGTTTATCCGTTTGAACATTAAATATCTTGTCTTTGTAGTGAATTCAATTGAATATAGGTTGAAAAGGATTTGCAAATCATTGTATTCTGTTTTTATTTATGTTTTCCACAACGTCCCAACTTCATTGGAATTGGGGTTGTATATATAACAGCAAAAAACTAATTATCACACACAGTACAGTCTCTCAGAAATGATGTAGAATGTATGTGTGTAGACTAAGCTTAGTTAGCCAATCAGAGGAGAAGAAAGGAGGGAAGACAGACAGACAGAGAGAGAACTGGACAGACACACAAACATACACTCCAGAAAGATGGGTGCAAAAAATGTCTACAAACCAACAGAGAAAAGGACACGTGGCTGAACAGGCAGACAGACAGATGCATAGACAGACATATACACCCAGGCAGGCAGGCAGACAGACAGACAGACAGACCAACAGACAGACAGACAGACAGACAGAGACAGACAGCCAAAAACACTAATAAAATAGGCATACATGGGCGACTAGGCAGACTGACAGACACCAACAGATGCAGGTTTACAGTGAGAGACATGCACAGTGTCACATTACACACTATAAACAACTCAATTCCAACCATCTACTGCACTAACCTAAAACTGCATTTACAGCAACAGTATAGCAGAAAATCACATTTACCGTTTCCCCCTTTTCCCCAGACACAGTCTCGCCCTCAGTTTTATTATAGGTTCTGCTGAGAGTGGCCTGAATAGACGAACACTGTTAAACACTCATCTACAGAGGTTGGTACACAAACCAACTCTACTGAAACACATTATTGGACTAGAACTGCCTGCTTTAACGTATCTTTACTACTGTTCTTTGTTGACTAAGATTCTGTAAGAATATTCTGTATTTTTTTAGGTTTAAAAAAGTCAACGAGTATGTTTACATGCACTTAATAATCTGATAACTGCAGAAAATGCAGAAAAAAAAGATTTTGTCAGTAATTCAGTAATCTAATCAATGCGTTTACATGCACGTGAGTAATCAGATAATGAGAAACTCCAGGCCTATATGAGTCAGGCAGTAATCAGATTTCTGCTTTGCAACCAGCCAATAAACTCACAGAAGAAGGTCTAAAAACATTGCACCACTTTACCTGAAGATATGAACATACATCTTCTTGACGATGAGGAAAATGAAAATCCTTCATTTAGTCCAGCATGTATTTGATTTCAGCGTCAGTAACACTGCTTGTTTACTTCTGCTACCACGGCCTGTTTTCACGCATGCAGACTGAGAAATCCGAAAGAAATCAGAGTTTACATGCACTGTGATTATTAAGCTAAAATCCAGCTCTCTTTACTGGATTTGTTAATCAGACTTCTAGATCTTTCTCTGATCTCAGAAATCTGACTATGGTGTTTACATGACCATTTGAGTAATCAGATAACTGCAGAAATCTGATTATGATCGGATTATTGAGAGCATGTAAAGGCATTGAATATGACTCTAAGTTAAGATTTCTTTAGGGTGACCAACAAGGCAGCAGCGGGGTTTGGTCACACATGTCCATAACATGTTTTTTGAGATATATGTTGCAATATTTGAAAAACAAAAAAAGATCTGAACAGTTATTATATTATTGCACAGTTATACTATTCTGAAACAGGAGCTAATTATCACTCTAGCTTTAATATTTGACATTAAGGCCTAGCTCTAAGAAGGTCCAGCATTCATATTCTATAATAATTTCCATTGTGCCTCAGCCTCGTTTTAAAATCTAACTATCCACTCTTTTATTCAGCGCTATCAAGCTTATGAATACATGATAGAACAGCCTCAGGAACAAAAGAATGTCTGTGTTGAGTCTGCTGAGATGTCTTTGCGCCACGGAACTAAATTAGGTTCTTTTAATGTATTTCACACCTACCTTGTTTAGAACAGACCAATCACACGTTTTCTTAACTTTAGTTTGTTTTGACAGGTGTGAACATGCCACTAATACTCAGGTGTGCACCAAACAACTGGTAATAGCAGCTTAAGCTTCATACCCAAAAACACAGGTTTACCTGCTCAAATTTGAGTCTTTATCGTCTAAACTTCCAATCACTTCCACGGCCACAGGTGTATAAACCCAAGCCCCTAGGCCTGCAGACTGCTTCTACAGACATTAGTGAAAGAATGGGTCGCTCTCAGGAGCTCAGTGAATTCCAGCGTGGTACCGTGATCGGACGCCACCTGTGCAACAAGTCCAGCTGTGAAATTTCCTCACTACTAAATATTCCACAGTCAACTGTCAGTGGGATTATAACAAAGTATAAGCAATTGGGAACGACAGAAACTCCGCCACGAAGTGGTCAGCCACGTAAAATGACAGAGCGGGGTCAGCGGATGCTGAGGGGCATAGTGCGCAGAGGTCACCAACTTTCTGCAGAGTCAATCACTACAGACCTTCAGATCAGCTCAAGAAAAGCGTAGAGAGCTTCATGGAATGGGTTTCCATGGCCGAGCAGCTGCAACCAAGCCTTACATCAGCAAGCGCAACGCAAAGCGTGGAATGCAGTGGTATAAAGCGCCGCCACTGGACTCTAGAGCAGTGGAGACGTGTTCTCTGGAGTGACCAATCACACTTCTCCACCTGACAATCCGATGGGCGAGTCTGGGTTTGGTGGTTGCCAGGAGATGGTACTTGTCTGACTGCATTGCGCCAAGTGTAAAGTTTGGTGGAGGGGGGATTATGCTGTGGGGTTGTTTTTCAGGAGATGGGCTCGGCCCCTCAGTTCAGCACCAAGAGATTTTGGACAATTTCATGCTCCCAACTTTGTGGGAATTTTTTTGGGGACGGCCCCTTCCTGTTCCAACATGACTGCTCACCAGTGCACAAAGCAGGTCCATAAAGACATGGATGAGTGAGTTTGGTGTGGAGGAACTTGACTGGGCTGCACAGAATCCTGACCTCAACCTGACAGAACACCTTTAGGATGAATTAGAGCAGAAACTGTGAGCCAGGCCTTCTCGTCCAACAGTGTCTGACCTCACAAATGTGCTTCTGGAAATGGTCGAACAGTCAAAAACTCCCATAAACACACTCCTAAACTCCGAAAGCCTTCCATGAAGAGTTGAAGCTGTTATGGCTGCAAAGGGTGGGCTGACATCATATTAAACCCTATGGATTAAGAATGGAATGTCACTCAAGTTCATACGCGTGTGAAGCCAGACGAGCGAATACCTTTGGAAATATAGTGTAGGTTCAAGCTCATTTGTGATGTACAGAACGACACCACTGCACATCAATCCACTCTGCAACACATCGGAGACATATAGAACTCTATATAACCACAATAAGCCATCATATTTGAGGGCAGGGGTTACTTAAAATAAGTACCTAAAAGTGGTGCTAATGGTGGCATACATGAAAGTAACAGATTGCTTGTATTTCTGCCAAATTTCTGGCAAGTAAAAGATCACACACGTTTCATTTGGTGCACTTAAGTCATTACAGTGTGAAACTGACACAAATGATACAACATCTCAAAAACCCAAAGCGTGGACTTCAATAAAAAAACTAGAAGTGAAAACAGATGTAAAGGCAAACTGAGACCAACCTCCTCAGTCCAGGTGCACCAGGATTTCAATGGCAGTGTTTTGTCTTGTTTTAATAAACCACAATAACAGATTTACCCCTCAAAAGGTAAAAGTTTTATTACACAGTTCTATAAACTACAAATAGCCCAACCAGTTTGCAGTAGAGTCCCAGTAGTTACTGAATAATAAGCCTTAGTATGTAATAAGCCTAAATGGGTTAACTGCACCTGGTTTAGATTTAATCGAACTGATCCTGCCAAGAGTGAACACCTCCTAACGCCGTTGTCTACAACATTCTAACATAGCATTATCTCATCTTGCTGAGTGTGAACTGGCTTTAACACACAGCACCGCACCGAGGCTCTGAGCCCTCACAGCCACCAGCAGCTCCTTCACTCTGCCAGAGACTCTGAGCAGTAATGGCGGCTCGCCTGGACAGATGGTGGCTCTGTTCCTCATTACTGATTCCTTCCTGTTAAATGATGCTGTTTGATTTACACTAACGAGCTCAGCCTTCAGTCACCTCAGCATTAATTAACATTGCACATGCAGAGAGAGAAAGAGAGAGAGAGGGAGAGAGCGAAAAAAAGAGCGCGAGAGAGAGACAAAAGGAGCACTTGGAGATTCACCTGCTGCTTGTCACATTCATGCCATAGCCACATGTCTCTAATCATGCATGTGCTAAGCCCAAGTGGTGGGCAATACAGTCTTGAAGTAACATCACGATACACTATATGTATCACAGTAATTTATATTGGTAGTGGTAATAACCTCAGGCTCCTACAGGTGGTGTTGCACGAAGGTGATAATACCTGCGGGGTGTATGGCTGGATTCATAGATTGAGAAAAGGTGGTACAATGCAGTAACTGTCTCGTTTGATGTGTGTAAAATGGGTTGTGAAGCAGATGTTAATGATTGGCAAAAAAGAGAAACTGCATTCCACAATGTGAAAGAAGTAGCTGAATTTGCATGTGTATTGAAGCGTACAGTCATACGGGTCAACCAGCAGTGGCATAAATCCCAGTCTACAAGAAACTGCGTACCATGAACATATTTAGCAGAGTGGCCTTTGCTCACTTCTGCTCACAAAGTGGGTTACAGTGGGTGAAGAGGCAGAAAACTAGTTCATGACTGGAAACGTGAAAACATTCAGGAGCATTCACACATCTGGACTAGCCTGCAAAATCCCTAGATTTGAATTCTCTTGAAAATCTGTTGGACTACCCAAAACAAATTATTTTACTTATGCTTGTGGAGGTATTACATGCTATTAGGTACGCATCAGTCACAGGTGACAATTTTTTTGTCCGCTGAGCTTATGTGCAACTTACAGTATGTGCTATGAGCATTCTGACCAATCACAGATGCTCTTTGGGTAAATGAATGCATTCACACATGTCCAAAAAGTGTAGATTGTAGGTAGAAAATAAAGCAGTCTTTAACTCCGATGAAACAGATCTATATTTCCATACTGATGTGAACAGCATTCTGAATGTGTGCACATTCCCTTTCAGAAACCGTCCAACAATAAAGGCAGTATTGAGCTTCTTTTATACAGTAACACATGGTAGTGCACAGGAAACTCAACTGCTCTGGGGACAGATTTAATGTAGTTATGTTATAACTGAAGTTTAGTGGGAGGAACATGCCTGAAAACCCTTCTTCTTCAAATCTAACGCCCTACAAATTCACATCCTCACCTTTCGTTTTTATGATAAAGTGTTCAAAGTCCCCCCTTTCACCCCATCTCCTTCCTGTTCCTCAGTGCTCATCAATCATACTACAGCTATGGCGGGTCCAGTCTTCTAGCAACAGGCAGAAACTGCCCAGAACTCCAGCTCAAGTTCTCACAGTTCTCCCCCTCCCTCAATCAGCCTTCTTTCACACTACCACCACCACGTTGGAGGCATCGTCTGAACTCACAAAATGAGTTATGGGAGACAAAAACAAAGACTCTGAATGTATCACAAATGGGATGATTTGATACCTGCATTACATCCCGGTTGTGTGTTGTAGAAGAAGAAAACGTAGATAATGAAAACAGCTAAAATGTATTAGTAATGGCAGTAATTCCACATTTTTTAGTTTGACCCTTTGAAGCATCTGTAGTAGCTCCAAAAAGAAGCCCAGCCACTCATGCACAGCATGTTGCTGTGACAGAATCAATGATTGTTGAGCTTTTAAATTTGGCTCATTAGCTGTCTTGTTTTCTAGATATCGATACTTAGTAGCTCCCACTTGATGTTAGAAACAGCTCAAGCTCAAATAAATGAACATTACTTTGTGAGTTCAGAGTTTGCCTTCAACAAGGTGGTGGTAGTATGAGGGAAGACCGATTGGGGGGGGGGGGGTGGAGAACTCTGAGAACTTGGGCTGGAGTTTTGGGCATCTTCTGCCCAGATCCCCTCACAGCTGTAGAAGGACTGAGGAACAGGGAGGAGATGGGGTGGTGATGGGGATTGCAAACACTTTGTCACAAAAACAGAGGGTGATGCTGTGAATTTATAGGGCGTTAGACTGGAAGAAGGAGGGGTTTTAATGCAGGTTTCTCCCCCCAACCTTCTTCATTCTGCTGCCCTCTGAAGGTGTCATAGCCCCACCAGAAATTTGAACTTTTTTTGTTTTCATAAGACTCGTGACATGTCTCGATAAATGCATATTCTACTTTCTTTTATTATATGCATCCGTCTTAACCCAAAAGATGAAAACAAACGCAATTTACGGTCGATTCACAAGTGAACAATTTGCAATCAACAAGAATGACTGCAATTAGACCAAATAATTGTGATCAGGCTATTACCTAAAAATTGCGACATGCCAACATATTGCAATATGCAGCAATGTAACTAGGACCATGCAGCCCTGGCTTAGAGTACAGGTGTGTGTCTCAAAGGTACAGAAGTGTGTGTACATTTAGCAAAAAAACAAACAGGCTACATAAGAAAACAACAGATACGAGTGAGCATGTCACTTTACCTCTGCTGCCTGTAGCCAAGTCTGCAACTTTCTGAAAGGCATCAAGGAAAGCGGCCAGCGCCACAACTGTGGTCCTAAGAACAGAGACAACATCAGCACACATTGGTTTAGATCTCATCACACAGTGCATTAAATAACACACAGACACAAACACAACTGAAGCAGAACTGGACTTAACCTCAAGTGGATTTGGACCTCCCAGATTCCCTACAGTGGAATCATTTCTCACTAATTGCGCACTGATGGATAGCATGTCCTGTTTATCCTGTATTGTAGACAGCTGCATGAATAATGCCCTGCAGCCAACGGTGGTCCAACAAAACATAAACATATCCACCCATGCTGCTACATATTTGATCGTAATGTTTTATGTCAAAAAAATTACATTTATTTTTGGACGCTGTACACATTTCTCATTCATCAGGGTGCAAACAATGTAAATGTGCCATCAAAGTTACAACAGTGGTTTAGGTCCAACTGTGTAGCTTAAATATGTTTTTCAAGAGGAGAAAAATATATTTATACTATTTTAATGTTTTATTTTACTTTCAGATCTTAATGCTTTACAACAGAACAATAAAATAAAAAGCCCGCAGACGAGATGTTAGTACGACAGTATTCAGTCAAAATGTAAAAAATACCAGTTCTTAGGATCTTTCCAATGCCAATATGATTCACTGTGTACCCCAAAAACCTCCTTAAGTCGATAGTATTATCTTCTACTCTTACTACTACAACTATTAATAATAATAGCAACACTTTTTTACTGTAATTTAAACACTGAATCAGAGGCAAACAAAGTGATATGAAATGAAATCAATAAGTGGAAAATGTTTTCTTTAAACTGGTAATAAATAAAGTTCTATATTCACCTGGGACTGTTACCATGGTAACCTGGTTAAGTATATCACAGGCCTATTTCAACACAAACTGTTTCAACCATAGATTGATACATACCTAGACACCGCGTTGGGTCCAGCCAGGCACGCCAACAGCTCCGCCATTTTAGGCGTGGGTCAACATTGTTGCTGGACTAAGTTCAGTACCGTTACAGAGCAGTAATTTAAGAAACATACTGTCAAAAATTACACTATTTTAAAAATACTGCTCTCAGAAAGTGGGAGAGGATTATATAATGGAGGGAACACAGTGATCCATGCTCCTGTTTGTGCAATGTATATGTGTAGATGGCCATGTGGTTGCTGATGCACAGAGAACCTGCTGATGTGATTGTTTTTCCTCTGGTTTTATATTAAGCTTATTTATCTTGTTTGAATTTTCCAGTTCCACCTTACATGGTGCAGCTTCAGGCACCAGGAAGTGACAGCTGCACCATTTAAAGTGGAACTGGAAAACAAGAAGCCAGCAAATAGGAAGCCAACTTTAGCTTCATCCTTCTGTGTATAAAGATTGGAAGTGACTTACACACTGATGGATTTGTTGATTGTGTTTTAACTCAGGTCAGGTGCAGACTGAATATTTTCCCACTGGTCTGGATGGCTAATTAGCATGATTAGATGTCTTATTAAATGTCTTGTCTTATTAAAGACATCAAATTTACAGATTAATCTAGATTAATAAGGAAGTTGTGGCTGCATTTGTTCACAAGTGGATCTCGACTGCTCCAATATGGCGGACGCGCAGACGTATCGCCTCAGATAGAGAACGTGAGGGGAGGAGCTTGTGCTGTGACCCTCCCACACTTTGGGTTGTGATTTTTTGGGACTCATTTTGTTAGAGGGTTGAATCTACAGATATTCATTCCTAGATGTCGCGTTGCCTGTTGTTTTTTTATCCGAGGTGATACATCTGTGCGTCCGCCATCTTGGAGAGGTCAAACAATTTTAAAATTGAAAATAATGACCAAAATTTAAAATGGTCACCAAATATGTGAATGCAGTGCATGACTATCATTATTCAGAAAAAAAGGCTAGTTCCATTGACTTCCATTAAAAGTAAAGTATGTTTTTAACTTCTCCTGTAAAGTTCCCTTTTTGGAGATACAAGGTTTGCAGCGCAAACTTCACCCTAGTTCAGTTCAGTTTGAACTCAAATCTGTGTTTTTGTGCCTCTGCTTTTCTGTAAAGGTTTGAATAGTATGTAAAGGTGAGTATACACATACACACACACACACACACACACACACACACACACACACACACACACACACACACACACACACTTGTTAGTGTAAATTCAACTCAGCATGGGCCTCCTGCCCACTTTACTCTGATCGACTCTAGAATCCACCCAGATGTCTAGTTTCAGTCATTGACGGTGATCTCTAAGTGAGAGACATTTAGATGAGCTCGAGGGCTGTATTGGTAGTACAGTTCCCATGAACTAGGCCTGAAAATCGTTACACACACACAAAAAAAAACACATTCGCACAGATACTGAGAGGAGAATGCTTCGTGTACTGAAGCTATAATCATCCCATCCTGCAAACTGTACTGTTTTTAACACTAATTAACGCTGTTTTCCACAAATCACCCGAGACTCGGGACAAAAAGTGGAGAACTGTGAGTTCTCCCCGAGAGCAGTCGTCACGGTCACGGCCCGCTATAAGAGCTCTTCACTCAGCATGATGACTGTACACACAGAAGACATAGTGAGTTGACTTTACACTAACAAATGTGTGTGTGTATATATACACACCTCCACATACCATTCACACCATCACAGAACAGCAGAGACACAGAAACACAGATCTGAGTTTAAACTGAACTACTTGCTGTCCCACGCACCAGACCTTCCACTCTGAGAGGGAGGTCCTTCAGTGTCATGGCCCCCAAACTCTGGAACTCTCTTCCTCAGTCCCTCCAGGTCAGCTCTTCTTTCTCTACCTTCAAATCTGACTTAAAGATTTTCTCTTTCATGAGCATTTTTCTTCCTCCTTCACTGCTTAGTCTTGACCCCCCATGCTCTGTGAAGTGACCTTGGGTTTGTGAAAGGCGCTATATAAATGTAACTTATTAAGATGATGATGATGATTATTATTATTATTAACTAGGGTGAAGCCTTATTGAACCTACTGCTTAACCCACAGGGGTCTGAGAGCATTTTTTAATGTGTGCGTGTCGCGACCGTCAAAACCTCATATCTCCAAAATGTTAACTTTACAGGAGAAGGAAAAAAACCTCCTTTACTTTTAATGAAAATCCCGCATTGCGTTCACATATTCGATGACCATTTTCTATTTTGGTCATTATTTTCGGTTTAAAGGTATAAAAGAAATACAACCCCAACACCCAACGTTTCAAAGTGGAGTTATATTTACATGTGGTGACCCTTGTGTCTTCCTAAGGTTTGCATGAAGTAAATCAATACATAAATGATAATGTTTTAACTGGGACTGTAGAAAAATCTCAGAGGCTGTGCTTCTAATTAGACTCAACCTCTGAGGCACTTACTATTCACAAAGGGAGATTTTTGAAAGAAAAATGTTTAAAATTTTTCATCATAGCTTTGTTGCCCAACATCATAAGTATGATGAGGTAGATGTGGTGGTAAAAAACAGCCCAGTACGTGCCCAGTAAGCCTCACCTGAGTTGGGCCTGCAGTTTCCCAGCTTTACTGATGAAATCCTCCCACACTGGGTAGCTGCCCTGCAACATGAAGAAGAAAAGCTTTTCTTTATGAACTCGCCTACTCAGAGTGACACAGCACAGGCTTATAAAACGCCCCCCACATGCACGGCAATCACAATAACAGCCTCACTAATTACCGGCTTGTCCTTTACCTCTCTTAATCGCTCTCATTATCTCCTCCTGCTTTATTGTTTACCTTTGCATTACCTTTCATCCACTCCTTTCTCTCTCTCTCTCTCTTATGAGTTTTAAAACCCATGTGTTCCCATAAGACAACACTGCTCTGAAAAGTCTGAATGTATATGTGAATATATAAAGTTAGATATATCCCTCTCTGTTAGATGTCCAGCTGCTGGAGTACTACAGAACAGGACTGGGCGATATTATTTAAGATAGATTTTCACAATGTTTTCAAATAATAGCAGATAATTATGATATTTGATTATATTTAACGTAGCATTAAGAACGTTTTTGAAAATTTAGCAGTTGGAAAAAAATAAACATGAAATATGGCCTGTGCAAAGGTGACAGCATATTTTACAATTTGTTTTTTTTTGTCAAACCCAGCAAATTAATAGAATTTGTGCGCTAAAATTTGAAGAAACAAAGTCACGATAAAGCGTGTCTCTGTCGAGGATGTGCTAACCTGTTTTAACTTAGAAAAACAGCAATATTGGTACACTACAGCAGACAATATATGCATATTACAGAGTGCCTATACCCATTTTTAGTGTTTTCCAAAATAATTATATTATATTATATTATATTATATTATATTATATTATATTATATTATATCATTTCAACTGATTTTCTGTGAAGAACATAAAAAAAACACATTTTCAGTGTCTTCACTCTGTTCACCCCCCAAACGTATATGTTACACATGTGGTGTTGGGGTAAACCTGCGGGGAATAAAAGTGTGGAGGTGCTGTTTCCTTTCACTCTGTTCTCCTTCTACATGGCATGCTGTTAGTGTGTGTGTGTGTGTGTGTGTGCTTGTTTATCTGTGTGTGAGGGTGGACAACATGTACAGGCTGCTGACTGGCTACAGCTGCTAAAGGAGAACCCTACGCTGGACACTTATGATATTTTAAACATCTGGTATTTTTACATAAATTGTTGTGGCTGTACAATAATGCAGTGGGTCGACCAGACAACTGAGTAACAAACACATCAGCACAACACGAGTTAATATCTCATAATATAGCATAAATTCTAGAAATGTTACATTTGATTGCTGTCTCTTGAGCTTTTTAATTCAGTGATATGCACGAAAGATGATTTTTAGGGTTCTAATTCTGAGGTGACTATTGGATTTAATTTTTGATATTTTAAAGGTAAAATAAATAATTCTGGAGATCTATGTACTGTAGAGGACAAAGTTTGGCTAAGAAAAATAGTAATCTTATGAAACGGTATGACAGAGCTATAACCAATACAGACACACTGCTGCCTCATATAAATATAACACTTCTTCATTTTAAACCCTCCAAAATTAGCCATGTTTACATGCAACCTGATAATCCATCAGTAATCCGACTAATCGCTCGATCGGATTAGACTACGTCCATGTAAACACCTCAATCGGAATAGTCTAGTTCGATTCAGGCCATTCGGAATACAATTTCTATCCGATTGAATGAGGTGGGTAAACCTCTAAATAATCCGTTAAATAATAGCTGTGTAAACGCCTGAATCCGATTACACTCCAATCGGACCGTGTAAGAACGTTCTGCGCATGCGTGGCGCGTCACAGTGAAAGTTTATACTGTTCCACATGGCGGAGCAGAAACTGGTCTGCAGAGGAGACGGAGTTTATACTCTGAGCTTTAAAAGACGGCGGTGGGACGGACGTCCAGCTTATGTATCTCAGAACATGACGTCTTCCTCTCAGAGGTTCTCGGATTACTTGTAGTGAGCATGTAAACAAAGATTTTCCATCAGACTGTTGAATAGAAGGCGCATAAACACCTCAGTCTGAATCTGTAATCGGAATGTATTCAATCGGAACGGCAAAAATCTTTGCATGTAAACGTAGCTGAAACATTAATGTTAGAAAAGCACAATGAAAAATACATGCGAAATCTTAAAGACTCCAAGCATTAAAAGGCCCACAAAATACTGAAGTTTCCTCATTTTTTTTTTCAAAATAAAGGAATTTGATGCAGTGTGTAAAGTTTCAAAACATGCCGTTCACTGTCCAGTCCATCCTGTCCAAAGATGGAAACTAAGCTTTTAAACTAAAAGCAGTTCTGGGATGCAGACTGAACAAATGCGTGTATCATAAAAAAAGATTTAAACCAATTAAAGAAAACTTGTAAACAACAACAACAATCAGTGTACGGTATCTGCATAAACTAAACAGTAACAAGCAGTTGAGTGGATTTCAGCCCATTATGGCATTATTTAATTCATTTATCATCATAATTGTTTGGGAAAATCATCAAAGTGTTTGCATCGTTTATACAGCAAGAAAAGAGAAAGAAGTAAACAAAGTTTTTTAGAGGGGTTTGGTGTAAAACGGTTCACTGTACAGAAACTTATTGACTCTTTACAGTGGTGGGGATAGGAACCAGAGGTTATGATGCTACTTTGTATTGTAGCATTAAAACCGCCAGTGAACCCACACGTGTCTTCTGAGTTCATATATGTAGTGTTGATGGTATATAATAGTAGAAGATCAGAAACAGTGAGTTTAATTTTGGGTCTATTTTGCCCAACAATGGCCTGCATGTACCTCTCCACTGTGAATGGATTTGGACACTGTGAACTCTGTTGTTTCTCCACAACAGAGCATTTCACCCCAAACCCTTTCTTCACATCTCAACCATCTATGTGTGCAGAAATGTTAAAAATCAGTGACCTTCACTTTTAAATGTGGTACTGATGTTCTAACTAAGTTCAAGAAATGTGCTGTACAGTAAAAATGCATAGTACTGTGATGTTATATTGCCATATCAGCCAACTTTACATAACTGTAATGTAATTATACAGTTACCCCAGTCTTGTACATGCATTACGACAAGAGCTGGGTATCATTCCTAATTTTTCGCTATCACTACCGTGAATTTGTTACCGATTCCTAAATGCAGGAATGCTCGATACTTTTTATAAACAATACACTGAAAGTGGGTGTAGCTTAAACTAGAAATGTGGCTTGAACAAACCAGCATGTTCCAGCTTAATTATATATAACATAATATATATATAATGGCCAGATGTCTCTTTCAATATAGCACTTTAAATGAGACACTAATTTAAAACAGAAACATTTAAAATGCCAGTTTGGCTCCTTAAAGAGCAAATAATGTTATTCATTTTGCGAATATGTGTTTCTTGTGCTTATTTATTCCAGACAAAAATCCAATTTGTCTGTGAAGAAATCAGAATCAGACGGAAAAAACGATTCTTTTATAGTAGGCCTGCCACGATCATGAAATGCTCGCTCATGGTTAACAATTGTATTTTGCTCATTTCGTGCAGCTATCAAAGTATGAAGCAGCTAAATTGGCTGATTAGCTATCTGGGTACTAGCTATACTAAGCTAATATTAGGCTGTGCTGACATGAAAAGATATACTACACTGTTAAGTACATTCAAACACAAAGGCACCCAGAATCACATGTCGAGCCATGCGAAGCTTAAACCGTTTCTCTGAAGAGCGTGAAAACATGAGCCAAATACATTTCATCTGCTACATCTGTACATGCTAACAACATTAGCATTCGCTACCTAGCAAACAAATGCAGCAAGTTTGCATTATTTTTATTCCTTTGTCTCAACCTAACATTAGAAAATGATCCATTTCTCGTTGTAGGGAAACAACCCAACACGGGACACAATTTAACACTGACTTTTCATGTTGTTATACAGGGTCAAGCAGCGTGTGCTTCTGGCCACATTGATTGTTTTCAGGGCATGTAAGTCATTTTATTCACCACAAGTTTTTTCGGTTAATGAGCAGTTTTTTGTAAATCACCAAATCCAACCTTTTATTACTATAATCACCACCTTGTTGCCGACAACGTAGCACTGTTCTGAAGCAGTGACCGAGCTCACAGCAAGTGCTAGCTAGGCTTAAGTACAGCCTCAGTATGGCAGGTCAGTTGTTACACAGCGTTCCAGCTAAGCCACCTTCAGTAAACAAAGATAAATAAAGGCAATTATGTTTGTTCCACACGTTCACACAGATTTTAGGATGAAAAAGAGAAAATATCTGAAAACAGAGACATTCTTCTACTTTATTAGCTTCTTTCAGATGTCAGTATTTTGGTTTTAAGGAAGTATATTAATGACTGGCATTAGCAGTTGGTAAAGTTACAATCACTCATTGTATTTAATTATATATAGAATGTATAGAATTATATTAAATTAACTCTGTTTGCACCAATTTCTTTAGACTTTTCTAGCGAGTGTTAAACTGACCCTCTGTCTGTTACAGTTAACCCACCAACTGTAACACTGCACTTCCTGTCATTTTCAGTGGAATTGTACATGAGCGGTAGGAGCTAGAAACAAATTTCAAGTGTTCGTTTGTAGCAGAGACGTATATGTTGCTTAGGCAGTCATGGGCTGGAGGTTAGGGAACCACCCTTGCGACTGGCAGGTCACCAGTTCACTCCCCTGAGCCAACAGTCTGTGACTGAGGTGCCCTTGAGCAAGACGCCTAACCCCCAACTGCTTCCCGGGCGCTGCGGATAGGGCTGCCCACCGCTCTGAGCAAGCGTGCTCTCTGCCCCCTAGTGTGCGTCCTCACTACTGTGTGTGTGTGTGGTGTTTCACTGGATGGGTTAAATGTGGAAGTGAAATTTCCCCGTTGTGGGACTAATAAGGGTCACTTGATGATAACAATAAAGACATGATTATTCTAACTGAAATATTTTACAGTTATTACACAAAAACCAAAATATGTCAGGTCGTGCGTCGCTCTTCCTTACTTGTCGGGACAAAATATGGTTGTGAGATCTACTGTGTGTAGAGTATGACTACAGTCGGCTTAAATAACTCTGATCATATCATAGATAATCATCTAATAACTGTGACAGGCCTCTTCAGTAGTACTGAAGCAACTGAGAGGGTGCTATAAGAGTACTGAGTTTCACTGCCCATCCCTAATTAAGACATTCACAGAGCAGGTGCAGCTTGACTGTGAGACAGCAGCCCGGAGCCTACAGAACATCTAAATGCGCACAAATATGAACCTCTCAACCACAGAAAGCCTGCTTCCTGCTGTGAATGAGCGAGCCTGTATGAGTGATGTCTCCACGCCTCATCTCTGGCTCTTTTGTAGTTTGATAACTGGAGACAACATCTGTTGCCTTGACAACGTGAGCGGCTGCAGAGCCAGAGCCATGACGCTGCAGTCTGCTCTCCCAGCGAGCAACAAACACAGCTACCGGTGTTCACTGCACTCTTGCATTCACGTCCACACACGCAACAGTTCACAGAGACACTAATATATTATTATCGTCTCAGAATCAAATAATTAAACAACACAGATATACATACAGGCACCCGCCCACCCACTACAGGACTCTGGGCCATCTGCTCCAGAGCCTGTCACCCCCAACAAAACGAGACATGTTTCAACACCCTCTCCTCTCTCTCTCCATCTCGTCCACGCTGCGGTGATTATAATGGAACACTCTCATTAAGGCTCGTCCTGTTTTAATAAAGCAAAGAGCCTAAACTGGGTTCACTCAGGCCAAAGATGGATTTAATCCTAATGACCGGGCTTGACGTAGCTCAGACAATAGAATAAAGGGAGGACTGGTGGGTAAACTTATTAGTGCTCAATCACGGCGCGTTTTAATGCAGCTCTGGACCAGCACATTCAGGAAGGCTGCTTCCTTCAGCTCAGCAACACTGCTAACGATCAATACTGTGGCCTTAAAGCAAAGACCCAGATTAGGATGCCCCATATCCACAGCTCGCACTGGCCTGTTTGTTCCCTGACTGGAACTGTCCCAATAACAGCAATTCTTCCATTCCCATCAATTTCTGATTTCAACTATCCAAATTCCAGCCATTCTAGGCCTGAGCAATCCTAATCCCAGCAGTCACAGATTTTAACCTTCACTATCTGTGCATCATCTTCATCATCATCGTCCTCTAATTAACTACTCTAACCCGAGCCATAACTCTTCCAGTTCTGAAAATTCTCACTATCCAAATACAAGCAAACCCCCAATTTTAATCCTCCAAATTAAGTTATCATCAACAATAACTCTCCATAATCACAAACCAGCCCTAATCTTAACTCTTCCAATCCCTGAAATCCCTGACTGTAACTATTCTTATCCCAACAATCCAAGATTTTAACCACTCAAATCCCAGCAAGACCTGATTTTAATCATCTAAACCTAGTAATCCCAGACCACAACTCTTCTAATCACAGCAATTCCTAGTCTTAACTCTTTCAGTCCCTAAAATCCCTGGTTGCAACTATTCTTATTTCAATAATCCCATATTCTAATCCCTCAAATCCCAGCAAGACCTGATTTTAATCCTCCAAACCCAGTAATCCCAGACCACAATTCCATTAATCATGGCAATTCCTAATCTTAACACTTTCAATCCCTGAAATCCCTGACTACAACTGTTCGTATCCCAACAGTCCCACATTCTAACTCCTCAAATCCCAGCAAGCTCAGATTTTAATCATCTAAACCTAGTAATCCCAGATCACAACTCTTCTAATCACAGCAATTCCTAGTCTTAACTCTTTCAGTCCCTGAAATCCCTGGTTGCAACTATTCTTATTTCAATAATCCCATATTCGAATCCCTCAAATCCCAGCAAGACCTGATTTTAATCCTCCAAACCCAGTAATCCCAGACCACAATTCCATTAATCATGGCAATTCCTAATCTTAACACTTTCAATCCCTGAAATCCCTGACTACAACTGTTCGTATCCCAACAGTCCCACATTCTAACTCCTCAAATCCCAGCAAGCTCAGATTTTAATCATCTAAACCTAGTAATCCCAGACCACAACTCTTCTAATCACAGCAATTCCTAGTCTTAACTCTTTCAGTCCCTGAAATCCCTGGTTGCAACTATTCTTATTTCAATAATCCCATATTCTAATCCCTCAAATCCCAGCAAGACCTGATTTTAATCCTCAAAACCTAGTTATTCCACACCACAACTCCATTAATCATGGCAATTCCTAAACTTAACTCTTTCAATCCCTGAAATCCCTGACTGAAAATATTCTTATCCCAACAACCCCAGATTCTAACTCCTCAAATCCCAGTAAGCCTTGATTTTAATCATCCAGACCCAGCAATCCTAGACCACAACTCTTCTAATCACAGCAATTCCTAGTCTTAACTCTTTCAGTCCCTGAAATCCCTGGTTGCAACTATTCTTATTTCAATAATCCCATATTCTAATCCCTCAAATCCCAGCAAGACCTGATTTTAATCCTCAAAACCTAGTTATTCCACACCACAACTCCATTAATCATGGCAATTCCTAAACTTAACTCTTTCAATCCCTGAAATCCCTGACTGAAAATATTCTTATCCCAACAACCCCAGATTCTAACTCCTCAAATCCCAGTAAGCCTTGATTTTAATCATCCAGACCCAGTAATCCTAGACCACAACTCTTCGAATCACAGCAATTCCTAGTCTTAACTCTTTCAGTCCCTGAAATCCCTGGTTGCAACTATTCTTATTTCAATAATCCCATATTCTAATCCCTCAAATCCCAGCAAGACCTGATTTTAATCCTCAAAACCTAGTTATTCCACACCACAACTCCATTAATCATGGCCATTCATAAACTTAACTCTTTCAATCCCTGAAATCCCTGACTGTAAGTATTCTTATCCCAACAACCCCAGATTCTAACTCCTCAAATCCCAGTAAGCCTTGATTTTAATCATCCAGACCCAGTAATCCTAGACCACAACTCTCCAAAGCACACCCATACACTCCTCAGACCTTAACACTTGTAATGCCTGTCATTCCTGGGCCATTTTAACTCTTCCAATTTAAGATAACACTGATTTTGACCATCCAAATCCTAGTAATCCCAGACTATAACTCTCTATTTCTATTCTTAACCCTTCAAATTCCAGAAATCCCTCATTTTAATTATCCTTATCACAACCAAGTCAGATCCCAGATGGTTTCAACTATCCTAATCTTTGAAATCCCAAATTGAAATCTTATATTTTTTATCTTGTACTGATTCAATCAATCCCAGTATTTACCAGAGTAATCTAGTATTTCACATTATTCCAACTTTTATATGACAAACGTGACGCAAATAACAGGTCACAGGCAGTGGCAGCCTGCTTTGACGAGATTTCAGCTTCTCTCTCTCTCTCTCTCTCTCTCTCTCTCTCTCTCTCTCTCTCTCTCTCTCTGGCACACGCGCCACAATGACCTCCCAAAGCTACCGCAGGTGCCAGTCTCGGTGCCCGGCTAAATGGCACACAGCTGCAGCTATCAAGCCACATCCCACCTATAATCAAACCCCACCAGAAACACTTGACAGAACGGTGGTCGCATGTGAAGCTTGTGAAGTGGACGCAACACGCACACACACAGAGGCAGACTGAGGAGGAGCAGGCGGGGTGTTACCTTCATATCAGTGATCACGGTCTGGAAAAGTCCCCCCAGCGCGCTGCACTCGCGCTCCATCACCGCCTCCATCAGCACACCTGTGATTTCTGTGATTTCGTCCGTGGCAAAAGATAACTTGGTATAAAGACCACCCCGGGGGCCAAACCCGCTCACCCTGCCGGTGTGGTGTGCGCTCCCGCTCTGGTGCGCGTTCACGGCGTTTCTCTAGCACGAACCATTGCAAAAAAAAGCCTGTCAGTCTACGAGAAAGCGAAGCAACGCAAGAGCGCACAGACACCCTCGCACACAGGCGCTGCGCCCTCCTCACTCGAGTTGTGGCGACTCCCTCACTCACGCCGGCGACACTCGACTCGTCAACCGCTCGGTTCTTTTCCACGGGTTCTTTTCAGTGATTCAAACGAATCGAGTCGACATCGAATCGACCTATTACATATTTATGCTGAAAAAAAAACACCATTAAACGTTTCTGCTGGTTACTGGTGGTGCCCAATAGTCTCCAGTGGAATTTTGTGTTTTCCTGATGGGTTGTTATCACAATGTAATGGACTCTACTGGTTTAACAGGCGTTATAGAGTTCACAAAACAATAGAAACAAGCGATTAAAACAGAAGTTCACTCCTCTGGGTTTAAGGTAGGACAGAATTTAGGAGATTTAGTCTCGTTAGGATGTTCCTGTAGAACTGTTGTCATGTAATAGTTTCTGTCCTAAATTCAGTCCTAACTAAAGTCGCCATGGTGACCGAGCAGAAGTGATAATACGGCCCCAGGCTGCCTGGAATCGTACTGTGATTAGAATGGAGTTGAACTGAGTTATGAATCAGCGAATCACTGAATCCGTTGTCGAATCAGGCAGTTCAAACGAATCGGTTCAGTAAAGCGAATCAACCGTCCATCACTAACACACAAACCAGCGAGTTTGTACGGAGGCCACACCTTCTTCAGATTTACGAGCTCACAGAAAAAGAGCGTAGGCAGCAGATACGATACAGTAAAGCGGAGAATTATTAACGACATAAGTAAAAACGCTGCAGTTGGTTCAGAAATACAGATTGTGCGCTTAAAGGCTCTGATTAGACTGACAACAGTGCAGGTGTGTTGCAGGTGTGTGAGGTTCCAAGCGTGAACCATTTGATGATAGACATGATACTGAATATTACAGAAGAATATCAATACGGGCTCTTTGTAGACTAAACAGCGCCACTTAGTGGTTCATCATGGGCATTGCACAGCTGACAGTAATGCACAAAGTTGGTTTAAGTTGGTCTAGCTGTAGTAGTTACAACTACACTCTTTAAAAAGGTGGTTCTCCAAGGGTTCTTCTGTAATGAAAACGGTTCTAAATAGAACCATGAACATGCAGAGAACCCTTTGCGTAATTATAATTAATAAGGGCTCTTTGATTATTCAGCTCGATGAAGTATGTGTTGTATATGGTTCCATGCAAAACCTTTTGGGGAAGAAAAGTTCTACATAGCACCAAAGGGTTCTCCTGTTGTAACCATGTAAAGCTTGTCACAACAGCAGAACCCCTTTTTGGTGCCATACAGAATCCTTTTCAAAAAACGCTCTGTATAGAACCTTACACAACGCTTTCTCCACAATCTTCAATCTCAAGAACGTTTTCATGATGTAAAGAACCTTTTAATCACGCAAAGCCTTCTTTGATAGTTCATGGTTCTGTACAGAACCATTTTCTTTATTAAAGAGCCCTTGAGGACCCTTGAGTTTTGTGTTCTCCTACAGCTACTACAACAAGAGCGCCTACACACTAAAAAAAAGAAGGCTCCTAAAGGGTTCTTTAGTAAAGGGAATGGTTCTATCTAGAACCATGAACAATCAAAAGCCATTTGCATGATTAAATTGTTCTTTGCATGCTAAAATGGTTCTTTAGATTTATGGAGAATGTGCTGTATATGGTTTTATATATAGAACCTTTTTGAAAATGGTTCTTTATAGCACAAAAGGGTTCTTCTGTTGTTACGATATCAAGCTTGTCACAATATCAGAACATAGAGCCCTCTTCAAAAAAATTCTATATAGAACCGTACGCAATGCATTCTCCTCAATCATCAATCTCAAGAACATTTTCATGATGCAAAGAACCCTTTAATCATGCAAGGGTTTCTTTGAGCATTCATGGTTCTATTTAGAACCATTTTCTTTATTAAAGATCCCTTGAAGGCCCATCTTTTTAAAGTGTACTATTACAACTACTACAACAAGAGCACCTGCACACTTAAAAAGAAGATTCTTAAAGGGTTCTTTAGTGAAGGGAATGGTTATATCTAGAACTGTGAACACTCAAAGAACCAATTGCATGATTAAATGGTTCTCTGCAGGGTGAAACAGACTGATGGAGAATGTGTTGTATACAGGTCAATACAGAAGCTTTTTGAAAATGCTTCTAAATAGAACCAAAAAGGGTTCTTCTGTTGTTACGATGTCAAGCTTGTCACAATATCAGAACCCCTTTTTGGTACTATATAGAACCATAAACAACGCATTCCCCATCAATCTCAAGAACGCTTTCATGATGTAAAGAACCTTTTAATCATGCAAAGTGGTTCTTTGTTAAAGAACCCTTGAGAACCCATCTGTTTTATAACAATATTATATAACAACAGCTGGAAATGGAGGGAAGCGGCTGATTGAGTCTTAAAACATGGGCTGCGTCCAAAACCCTCACATTACCTAAGTAAACAGCATATCAAAGCTAGTGCACCACCAACAGAGGCCTGTTCATCAGTGTAGAGTGCGCAGTACAGTGCTCTGTGGTTTTGGATGCAGCTGTAATGATGACAAATAGTTACAAAAACAGACAAGTGCAGTCAGTATAAGCTGCAGTTACACGCTTTGAGTCTACAGTTCACTTGTCCTGCCAGGTGAAATGGATACACCATGAACATTAAAGGATTAAATGAGTGAGTTTTAATGGGATGACAGAGAAAAAATGACGCTGTGCAGTCTGAGGCAAACAGTTGATGTTTCTACCAAGTTTGATGGGTGTAGTTCAGTGGGATCAACCCTTGTGTGGCGTTGATGTGTGTGTTACTCAGTGGTCTGGTGGACCCCCTGCATTACTGTTTTTTAAATCAATTCAGCCATAACAGTTTATGTAGAAATACCAGATGTTTAAAATATCACAAGTGTCCAGTGTAGGGTTATCCTTTAGCAGCTGTAGCCAGTCAGCAGCCTGTCCATGTTGTCCATCCTCACACAAACACAACTAGCATCCGCTGCAGCTAGATGTGTGTACGAGGGCTTTGATATATTGTTGGAGTGCTTAGACAATACAAATGTGAATTTGTCATGTCAATAAAGCAAACTTGAACTTAACATATCACGGGATAATTATCTCTGGATAATTACCCACTCTGCCCTCTAGTTGGCACAAATACACCTTTTAGACAGCTCTCTTTCACTAATATCTCCCCAAGCCTACGGTCCATTCCTCAGGGGTCCTTGAAGTTGTGTATCCGTGATTGAAACTGTTCTAATGGAAGCGAATCACTATATAGCACTTCATTTTGAACTTGATCTCAATCACTAAGACAGTGTTTATGTTAATAATAACAATTTAATAATAATAATTTCATTTTTATAGCACTTTTCGTGCTGTTGGCAGCTCAAAGTGCTTTACAGACAGATGATAAAACAGTTTTAGAAGAGATCATTAGTATTTAATTAGAATCAGAAGAAAAAGAATTAGATTAAATTACAAGATTAAGAGAAACACCATGAGACACCCAGTTTTAGTTAAATGCTAATTTAAAGAGATACATTTTTAGGTGCTTCTTAAAAGTGAGCACCGAACTTGACTGTCTAATAAAAGGTGGAACCGAGTTCCACAGTTTGGAAGCAGAGTAACTGAACGAGTCTCTCCGTGTTTTCGGTGTTTAACAGAGGGTCTCTGTAGAAGGCCACTATCTGCAGATCTTGGATTACGTGCTGGAACATAAGCAGACAGACGCTCTGTGATGTACGCAGGTGCTTTAGGGTTGTTTTGAGCTTTAAAGATGAGTCGCAGAACCTTGAAATTATATTATAACAGAGCTGTGATATAATACTGATTCAGTTCGTACAAAGCCCTACGAAGCCCTGCTGGTGACATCCCATATAAATAAAAATAATGCATGGCCACGCCTTATTAATGTGTGGGAACCAGATCCTAATGTATCGCCACGACTTAGCAAGGTGTGGGAAAGAGATGATTAAGTTGTGGCCATGACTTAGTTAGGCGTGGGAACGAGATCATGGCTTACTAACTTGTTCCCATGCATTAGGATCTCATTCCCACGCTTTACTAAGTCGTGGCCACGCATTAGGATCTGGTTCCCACGCATTAATAAGGTGTGGCCATGCATTATTTTTTATTAAAGCTGTGAAACGAACATAGCAGCTCCTAATAGAAGAAGAAGAAGAAGAAGAAGGAGGAGGAGGAGAAGAAGCAGAAGAAGAAGGAGGAGGATTAGTAGAAGAAGAAGCAGAAGAAGAAGGAGGAGGAGGAGGAGGAGAAGAAGAAGAAGGATGAGGAGGAGGAGGAGAAGAAGGAGGAGGAGGAGAAGAAGAAAAAGAAGCAGAAGAAGAAGCAGAAGAAGAAGAAGGAGGAGGAGGAGGAGGAGAAGAAGAAGCAGAATAATAATAAGAAGAAGAAGGAGGAGGAGGAGGAGAAGAAGAAGACTGTGAGGAGCTGGTAACAGTTTTTTAAGCCAGGCTAAATATAAACAGGCCGATAACGAATTAAGAAATGTTTTTTAATTGCACTATCAAGGCGTTTTGGTCCTTCTGGGACCTTTTCATCTGGTGAGCTGCTCAACTAGGCACCTGAAATGATCAGCTTAACATCTGTCGGAATGAACGTGGACCCTGAGATTCAGCCTGAGATCAGCTCTCTGGTGAGGAGCACGTAGACAGACGCGAGAGAGGTCGATAAACCCGTAGTTGATAAAGAAAAACAGTGGAAACTTTAAGGATTTGATATGCTAAGTGTGAGATTCAGCAGTGTAAACGGCAACTCAGATGTTCACGGTGTTAAATCTCCTGTTGTTCAATGTGAAAACTGGGAAAAGTGTAAATGTGGACTTCTGTTGTTATTTAGTCAGAGCTAACGCTAACCTAGCTAGCTTGGCTGACCTAATCTCCTCTATTTCAGTCAGATACCTTGGCGTGTTTACTGTCACCCCGTTTGTTCAGAGCTGATATCACTCCGCTGGTGTGGATGGGACGATCCAGCGACAAATGTCAACTTTTATTGGTTAAAAATGTGGTTTGCAGTCATTTTAGCTAATCTGCTAAGTACTTCAGTCCACTTTTCACTGCTCAGTGGAAACACAGCTCCTTTCCTGTGTCTAAACTTCATGATTATGCTGCGCCTTTTGAATTTCCCTCCTCTGGCGGCTGTTTGTGGCGCTGGAGAGCCGCCCTGTCTCTTACTTAACGGCTCAGCTAACGTTAGCGGATCATACCAACATCGTCTGGGAGTCAAAGAGTCGATTCTTGGCCAAATAAGAGTCGAAACACTGGGGTCGACTCTGCGACTCTGAGTTTTTAAACTGTAACTGGACATTTTGAGGAGAGTGTAAAACACATAAGAAGTGGAAAAAGCCATGAAGGAGGTGTTTGTTCCAGCTTTCCAGTGGAGCATGAAGCAGAGTATCTCCTCCAGGAGGTCTTCAGAGATCATCTCCAGCAGCCCCCATGGAGTGGAGCACAGAGAGACACACGCTTCTCCATCAGAGAGAAGCTCCCACAGCCAGAAACCTGATTCAGAGATCAGCAGCTGCAGCTCCTCCATTTGAAGCGCCTGCTCTCTGGGTTTAATGGCCACTTCATCCTTCAGGTAAGCTGATACTCTGACTTAACTGTGGAGAAGAGCTGATCTAAACTAATGAACTGAAGTCTAAATGTACGTTATGCAGAGGAGTTAGCGTATATTTTTAAACCAAAATGTTCAGTGATCGATCAAATTATTAGTAGTTACTGTTTCTAAGGTCATCAAGTTTAATGTTTTCTTGCTTAATCACTAGTTTAGTGGTAAATGTGTTAATTTCAGTACCAGTTTTTATTTTTTCTAATCAAGGAGCGGCATGAAATCCTGGATGGATGAAACCAGCAAGACACTGAGGATTTAAAACATAGTTTAAAATGCTTGGCCATGGTGGACGTCAGTAAAATGAGCACAGCGCCCCATAGTGAGCCTCTCAGAGACTTGTTTGGCATCACAAAGGACAGCTTTTTTGAAAATGTCCACCAGTTCTTTGTCTAACGTTGTGTTTCCAAAGATGATGATCTATCTGAGCAGGAAAATGACTTCATCAATGATATTTTGGATCATTCACTGATAAAGGTGAGTCACTACTGATTCCATTGTTCAAAAGAAATTGGTCTTTAATGTATATTTTCACACAACCCCAATTTCAATGAAGTTGGGACATTGTGTAAAACAAATAAAAACAGAATATGATGATTTACAAATCCTTTTCAACCTATATTCAATTGAATACACTACAAAGACAAAATATTTAGTGTTCAAATGGATAAACGTTATTGTTTTTTGCAAATATTCACTCATTTTGAATTTGATGCTTGCAACACGTTTGAAAGAAGTTGGGACAGGGGCGTGTTTACCACTGTGTTACATCACCTTTCCTTTAACAACACTCAATAAGCGTTTGGGAACTGAGGACACTAATTGTTGAAGCTTTGTAGGTGGAATTCTTTCCCATTCTTGCTTGATGTACAACTTGAGTTGCTCAACAGTCTGGGGTCTCCGTTGTCGTATTTTGTGCTTTATAATCAAATCAAATCAAATCAAATTTATTTGTATAGCGCTTTTTACAACGGATGTTGTCACAAAGCAGCTTTACAGGATTTCAGAAAAGACAAAGTTTCCACAGGACTGAAAGAATGTACAGAATGTACAGAAACCCCCCAGTGGGCAAACCAGGGGCAACAGTGGCAAGGAAAAACTCCCTCAGAACTGAGGAAGAAACCTTGGGAGGAACCAGGCTCACCAGGGGGGACCCATCCTCCTCTGGTCAAACTACCTACAAGTGATTATACTACTAATATTAATAGCAGTAATATTGATATTAGGAATATCTAGGAGTCTATGAGAACATCAGGGTAGGGTGGGCAGCTCATCCAAGGAGGTTGGTGGTAGCTGAGGCGTGGGCAGCTGGTCTGAAGTGGGTAGCTGGGGGGCTCGGCAGTCAGTCGTCCTTCAGTGTCCGGCCGGACATGTGGGCGGTTGTATACTCAGAAAAAAAAAAAAAGGTAAATGGGATTAGTTTTGTTCTATCCGTTTGTACATAAACAGGGAATGTAAACATTTACAGAGTGTGGCTAATGACCCCGGCAGATCTGACTATGACAGCTTAACTAAAAGGAGAGAACCAGAAGGACACACAGACACGGCAGCACTCTGAAACAGTTCGGCATCCCTCCGCTCCACCGTCCACAAACTTGAGTGACCGCGTGCGAGCAGCGGGACGACAGCACCAGCGTCTCAGTTTACTATAATTCCCTGTGTCCATGGACCCCTGGATCTGCTGCTTTTATCTAGGGGGGGAACATTACCTATGCGCCACACATTTTCAACGGGAGACAGGTCTGGACTGCAGGAAGGCCAGTCTAGTACCCGCACTCTTTTACTATGAAGCCACGCTGTTGTAACACGTGCAGAATGTGGCTTGGGATTGTCTTGCTGAAATAAGCAGGACGTCCCTGAAAAAGACTTTGTTGCTTGGAGGGCAGCAGATGTTGCTCCAAAACCTGTATGTACCTTTCAGCATTAATGGTGCCTTCTCAGATGTGCAAGTTACCCATGCCATGGGCACTAACACACCCCACACCATCAGAGATGCTGGCTTTTGAACTTTGCGCTGATAACAACCCGGACAGTCCTTTTCCTCTTTGGCCCGGAGGACATGACGTCCATGATTTCCAAAAACAATCTGAAATGTGGACCCGTCAGACCACAGGACACTTTTCCACTTTGCGTCAGTCCATCTCAGGTGAGCTCGGGTCCAGAGAAGCCAGCCGCGTTTCTGGGTGTTGTTGATATACGGCTTTAGCTTTGCATGGCAGAGATTTAACTTGAACTTGTAGATGGAGCGACGAACTGTGTTCACTGACAATGGTTTTCTGAAGTGTTCCTGAGCCCATGTGGTAATATCCATTACAGAATGATGTCGGTTTTTAATGCAGTGCCACCTGAGGGATCAAATATCACAGGCATTCAGTGTTGGTTTTCTGCCTTTCCGCTTATTTGCAGAGATTTCTCCAGATTCTCTGAATCTTTTGATGATATTATGGACTATAGATGATGAAATCCCTAAATTCCTTGCAATTCCATGTTAAGAAACGTTCACACAGTGGTGAACCTCGCCCCATCCTTGCTTGTAAACGACTGAGCCTTTCAGGGATGCTTCCTTTATACCCAGTCATGACACTCACCTGTTTCCAATTAACCTGTTCACATGTGGAATGTTCCAAACAGGTGTTTTTTGAGCATTCCTCAACTTTCCCAGTCTTTTGTTGCCCCTGTCCCAACTTCTTTGGAACTTGTTGCAGGCATCAAATTCGAAATGAGTGAATATTTGCAAAAAACAATAAAGTCTATCCATTTGAATGTTAAATATCTTGTCTTTGTAGTGTATTCAATTGAATATTGGTTGAAAAGGATTTGCAAATCATTGTATTCTGTTTTTATTTATGTTTTACACAACGTCCCAACTTCACTGGAATTGGGGTTGTAGATAGACAGATACTTAGATAGATAGACAGACAGACAGTCTGAACAAGTTCAGGCTCTATTGTTGAATCTTTCATACAGTTTCTGAAGTTAAAGGTTCTTCTCTCATTGCTGTTCTTAATAAACTCTACCCTTACTGATCTGTATCATCATGCTGAGTCCCATCCAGAACCACTTTTTGCTGAAAGCACCAGCAAGGAAGTTGCCCGAGAGCTGCTGTCTGCAATGTTCACCAAGATGCAGGACGCTTTTCAGCTGCATACGGTGTCTGACTGGCTGAGTGCTTCTCAAGGCTCTCCTGTTCACTTGCATGACGAGCTAGTAGAAACGCTGCCCCTTCTAACAGCCAAGGTTGTGGCGACTGTCTTTGGGAGCATGTTGACCATTTCCTGTGAGGGAACACCTGATGAACCTAAAGAAGGAGTTTCTGAAACTCCTCTGTTCAACTTTGTTCAGGCTGTTCACAACAACATCAAAACTAACCTTTTCAAGGCAGCCACTCTAAGACAGTCCAGTGGAACACATAGCAGCATCGGGTGGAAATCTCAATCTGAATGCTCCTCTGAGGAGAGCTTGACCTGGCTGTGCTCCTACTCCCCTCATACAGGTGTAGAGACAGCACACCTGATCAGCTCATCTGCAACATCCTCTCAGTCCAGCAGGAGCTCTGAAGATGGTACAACAGTCCACTGGCTGAATGGAGAAGGTGAGGATGGCCTTCCATCAATGTGCTCTCTTTTATGGCCACTACGATCCCAGAGGTGACATCTTCTGTGATCTACAAGTCTCTTCAGCTGCAGGAGAGCCTGAGGCTGGAACCTGGTCATAACAGGATCTTGGAGACGATCATCTACAGGAACTCAGGTTGTGAGAGTCTGAATCTGAGCACACGTCCCTCATTCCACAAGAAGCTGGAAAGCAGTATGTTTGCTGCAGCCTCTGATTTTGTAAGGGCAGTGACGGGTCAGATAAAGGTCAGCTTTGAGGAGGCGTTAAAATTAGCTGATCCTTCCACAGACACTGCGCTGTACACAGAACAAGTCCAGATGGTGTCCGAAAAAGTGCTGACTTTGTTTTTTGGATTACCCCACTTGTTACGTTTGTCTGGTTTGATGATCACAGTAGTGATCATCTGGGCTCTACTGGCTGTGACTGCTGCATGTACATCGACACCAATTCAGCCTGAAGTAAATAAACCTCTCCTTTTTATTCACTTCCGCGTTCATCTGGATTTTGCTGAAACCTCACAGAACACTTTGCCAAGCATGCAGACGGCGGATTCTGAAGCCTTCCAGAAGGCATTATCTGAACAAGGGCAACTACTCAGTCGACTGTGTTTACCCCTTGACCCAGGAAGAATAGGAAGCTCTTGATGTGTGTATATATATATATAGCAGCAGTTTCTCGGTTTTGCTAACTTTTATCACAGATTTGTTAGGAATTTCAGTACTCTAGCAGCCCCACTGACAGCCCTGTTGAAGGGATCCCCCAAAATAATTTTCTGGTCAGAAAAGGCAGATTTAGCTTTTGGTAAATTAAAAGAAACCTTCAGTACTGCCCCGATTCTACAGCATCCTGATCCATCTAGACCTTTTACAGTTGAAGTAGACGCTTCAGAAACAGTAGTAGGGGCCGTGATTTCCCAGAGGACTGGCAGTCCCCCTAAACTGTACCCCATTGCCTTCTATTCCCACAAACTTTCACCAGTCGAAAGAAATTATGGTATAGGCGATAGGGAGCTGTTAGCTGTCAAACTGGCTGAGGGAGCTACGTTTCCCTTTCTCGTTCTTACCGACCATAAGAATTTTGAGTACCTTCATACTGCTAAGAGGTTAAACTACCGTCAAGCCTGCTGGTCTTTGTTTTTCTCGCGGTTTAATTTTAGTATTTCTTATAGACCAGGATCCAGGAACACTAAGGCTCATGCTTTATCTAGAATATATCAGCAGGATAGTTCCTCTACTAAGAAAGAGGTTCTAGAACATATTCTACCCCTGGAAGTCAACATTTCCTCTATAAGATGGGAAATAGATGAGGACATAGAAAGGGCATTGCCAAATATTCAGATCCCCAGTCAATGTCCTTCACAGAAACTATGTACCAGAACCCTTCATGGATCAGCTCATTACTTGGGCCCACTCCTCATTGACATTAGGACACCCTGGAGAGACCAGAACTCACAAACTCCTGACACACTAATATTGGTGGGAGTCCATGACCAAGGATATACATTCATTTGTAGCGTCATGTTCAGTCTGCTCCCAGTGCAAAACCCCAAAGACTTTGCCAACAGGAAAACTAATGCTTCTTCCCATACTGAATCGCCTCTATTCACATTTAGCTCTAGATTTTGTGACTGATCTACCAGTATCTGAAGGGTTTATGACAGTTCTTACCATAGTGGACAGATTTTCAAGGGGAGTAAGGTTCGTACTTTTTTCGGCCATCCCTAGTGCCTTTCAGACCGCTATGGCTTTGTTCCAACATGAGTTTAGAACATTCGGTATCCCGGAGGACATAGTCTCAGATTGAGGACCCCAATTCACTTCTCAGGTTTGGTCTGCTTTTTTTTAACATATTGGAGTCACAGTTAGTCGGACATCAGGATATCACCTTCAGTCCAACGGCCAATGAACTTGGGAAGTTTTTAAGACTGTTTTGTTATGAGAACCCCTCGGATTGGGCTACATTTCTCGTATGGGCTGAGATGGCGCAAAACTCGCTTACGAGTTCTGTTACAGGGATGACTCTGTTCCAGTGTATTCTAGGTTTCCAGCCACCAATCGCACCTTGGACTGGTATAAAGACGGATGTACTGGCAGTGGACTACTGGATGAATCGAAGCGAGCGAGTGTGGGAGGAGACCCACCAGTGCATTGAGGAGGCTATTCACCACCACATGGTTCAGGCTGATCGTCACTGGGGTACTACACCTGTATACCAACCTGGAGATCGTGTATGGCTGGCCACCAGGGACTTCCACAACACGGAGGGAAGTTGTCGCAAATACAGCCTAGATACATTGGGCCTTTTAAGATTGTAAAGAGAGTAAATTATGTAACTTATAGACTAGACCTGCCTCCTCGTTTTCGAGTATAACGTTCTTTTCATGTATCCCTCCTCAAGCCTATCATTTTAGGTCTTCTGGATGAGGCAACTACGAATGCCACTCCTCCCCCACCGGAGGATAGATGGGGATCTGATTTATGCTGTCCATAGGCTGCAGTACTTGGTCGACTGGGAGGGTTATGGCCCAGAGGAGTAATGTTGGTTGTCGGCGAAGGACGTACTGGATCCCACTCTGGTAGCCGACACCCAAGGAAACCCGCTCCTCGTCCTAAGGGTTGCCCTAGAGATGAGTTGTCCAGCTCGCTCCCAGCCCACTTGCAATGTCCCCGGGAAGGGGATGCTTCAGTCCAGTGCCTCAGCAGTTCAGCTTCAGCCCCGATTCGCAGATCCGGTGGGGGGGCTTGGGTTACTGTCACGCCTCAGACGGACTGGTTGAAATGTTGAAATGATATTTTTTTTTAGTTTTTATTTTAAAGAAATGGAGAAACAGGATCGAACCCGGGACTGTTGTTTCTCAGGACTGTACACAGGAAAGACTTGTTCCAACTGGTCGGTGTTCCAGTGCTTTGCTCACAGTCTTAGTCCATCACAGCATGTTGTACATCAGGCTAGAGTCGAGCTTCTCAAGGCTTTCTGAAGTTTCTCCTTGTGTTATTCTGTTTATCATGTCCTGCTTGTGGACTTCTTGAGTGCGAATTGCCCAATGCTGGGCAAGTCTGGATGACTTGATGTTGCTCTTCATTCAGTCTTTATTAATTCATAAACAAGTAAAATTATCATGTGGCCAAGTCATGTATACCAGGCTTATGTATTTTGTCCTTCATTACAAACTGGTAATGTTATCACTTGAACAGTATCTGTGCTGGAGAGTCAGTAATCTAGACCAATGAGATCACAGACTGCAGGATATAATGGAGATCAGACATAAACTCTACTGTTTGTTGTTTTGAACTGCAGCCATTAGACTTTAACATGTTTCGCCATGTAGGCTATTCAAAGTACATGTTCCCATCATTTACAGCTGTTCTTATCTATCAGCTGTGCATTAATTAGTGCAGACTTGTTTATCCAAAACAATGTGTTTATGACTGACTTTTGAGTGCAGTTTATTGGTGATAGTGATAGATTGCTGTCAGTCAGGATTCACTGAGTCAGGATTCACTTAGAACAGCTTTATATAACAGATCCTATAACAGTGCAGTCATCATGATTTAGTCTAAGACTCCACTCAATAACAGGTTTATCTGAGGAGTCCAATAATGAGGCAGATGTACGTCCACATCCACCACCATCCCTGTAACAGTGAGGAAGACCCTCTTTTTAGAGACATTAAGGCGGTCTCTAAGGTGTTCAGGAAGTGAGACAAGACCGCTTAAAGGGGAACTCCACCATTTTTTACAATTTCTGAATAGTTCTTTGTCACTGAATTCATTCAGAGTCATGCACAGTGTTTTGATATGAAATGATTCATTGTAGAGAAACTTACTGACTCAGGTTTCTTTACAGTGGTGCTGATAGGAACCAGACGTAACACTGTCTACAACACAAATATAACCATTTTATTTACTGTCCAAAACCACCAGTGAACCTAAACATGTCTTCTGAGTTTTTATATGTGACTAATGGTCACATTATATCATCTAATGATGATAAAATAGTGGAAAGTCTTTAAATTTCAGCACCTACATGTATCCCTCTGTCATGAACAGATTAAATAAGTAGATTAAAATGTGTTTTAAGCCAAAATTTCATCACAAAACTATCATAAAACGATGGTTTAGTTATCAGGCAGCAGATTCATAACCACTACATGTAATAACTTTCTGTAAGTTTTTAGTCATTAAACTCTTCAGACATCTGGTTCCTATCACCACCACTGTGAACAATTCTGACTCAGTAAGTTTCTCTAGAATGGATCATTTCACACTAAACTACTCTGAATGACTTTGTTTACATCTCAACCATTTAAACATGTAGAAAACATGTAGAAATTCTGTGGAGTTCCCCTTTAACCTGTTAGGACTTGAATCATCAAATAAAAATAAAGCAGTAAAGCAGTTTGTAGAGTCCTGTTTTAATGTAGGCCTGATGCCACTTTGGGCTTCTTCACTGAATCACTGTGTTTTGGTGAATTTCTTCACATGTAGCAATGTGACCTCAGTGTGTTCAGCATGTATTAGTAGACTGAAATCAGCAAAGGGGTCACATTCAGCAGAATTAGAGTAGCTTCATTTTAGTGGAGGGTGGTCTCGACACGTTGTTTTACACCCCACTGTACAGCGGCTCGTTCTCAGAGTTTTGGTCGAGATTGGGTTTTTGAAGAAATATGTCCTTATATCACCTTTTAATAAAAGTTTTGCAATAATCATTAACTTAGAAATTATTAAAGACAGAGTTATAAACACTAAACTGAGACAGGCAGGCTTCTAAGCATTTAATTCAGGCAGGCAGACAGGGCTGATATTTCCAAATATGGGTTATCGTGAACTCTACTCTAGACACAAAGCAGGATATTGTAATGAAAGGAACCTTTGTAGGGAGACACCTCGAAGGTCAGAAAGAACGAGAAATACTGCCTTTACTGTTAAGTTAGCTGGGAAAAGGAAGGCTAGCTGACAAGGGTTGGTAAGAACCGGTCTTTGAGCCAAATTAATAAGAAAGTGTTACAGACACAGGGAGGATAGGGAGGCCTGATAAAACAAGGCAGAGAAAACATATCTTGAGTTGGGTTAGAAATAAGTGTTCCTAAGAAAGCTAGAAAAAACAGTTCTATTGGTATCCAAGGTGATTTCAGGATGTATCAAAAATAGGTGGAGCGATGATCTCACTTTGGAGCGGAGGACGGGGAGCTCTTTGGTCCTGACAAGACACAAAGTGGAAATTGGCAGAAGTTCAGAAACTGGCCAAGACTGAGGTCTGAGTGCATTACATTACATTACATTTAGCAGATGCTTTTATCCAAAGTGACTTACAAATAATGAGGTACATAGAACAAACATAGTCAGGCCTTAACAGAGGCCAAAGGGTAATAGCGGGGTAGAGAAGGGAAGGAGGGCAAGAAGGAGATGAGGTTGGTAGTGGTTAGATTGCAAGAGGCGATTAGAGTAAGTGCTCCCTGAAGAGCTCTGTCTTCAGGAGTTTCTTAAACATAGCGAGGGACGCCGCTGCTCTGACAGTGGAAGGTAGCTTGTTCCACCATTGGGGAATCAAGTATGAGAATCAGTCTCGATTGCTTTGTGTGAAAGTTTGGCAAAGCTAAGCAACGTTCATTGGAGGATCGCAGCGGCCGGGCGGTGCTGTAAGCCTTTAGGAGCGAGTGCAGGTAGGAAGGAGCCTGCTCTGTTAACACCTTGTAGGCAATCGTAAGAGTTTTAAATTTGATACGAGCAGCAACCGGTAACCAGTGGAGCTCAATGAGCAGTGGGGTGACATGCGTACAAACACCAGGACAGTCTGTCCAGGACAGACTAAGATGACACCAGAACGTCTGGAGTCTGGTACTACAGCTCTACTAGTGCAGTACACAGTGTACTGTATTCTATCTAGAACACGGCCAATATGAGTAGAACATGTAAACAGAGGGAATCATTCTGGCTCAGTTTATAACGGCTGCATGTCAGACGCTCATGTGTTTTGTTGTGTAGAAGCTTCTTTTGGTGCTGAAACTGCTTATCTTTCAGTTCATGAGGCCGTTTTACTGTTACTGGGGTTGGTCTCTGAGTCTGTACCTGATTCCTACAGTCCAGCTCAGCTCAGCTCAGCAACCTGACTGTCCAGATCTCTGTGAAGTTAATGTCCAGTGGGGAGCAACACTGTTCAGTGTGAACTGTGTCAGTGTTGAGGGACTCAATCAAACATGTGTTTAAAGGAAACTTATTGTCCAGAGTCATACACTCCTTCAAACAGCTCCTGGGTGCGCCACTAAATGCAGCCATAACATTCAGCAGCAGCCTGTTCCCTGGTTCAGCAACTGACACGGACATGGTCCTGAAGTCTGTAATCCTGAAACTAGATTTTGGCATATAAAGAGTTCTTGGTTGAGGACATCATATCTCCAGGTGTAACAGTAAACCTCTCTCCATTCCTTCACCATGGAAATTTCACACCAAATGAAGTCCAGTCAACAAAAGACAGCCCAGAATACAATTCATGAAGACTTAAGCAGTTTAGGATATACAGCAGGACAACACACCATCTAACACCCAGTCTAAGGAGGAGGAGTGAGCTTTGGTCTCCAACACCCAGTCTAAGGAGGAGGAAAGAGCTTTGTTCTTCAACATCCAGTCTAAAGAGGAGGAGAGAACTTTGGTCTTCAACACCCAATCTAAGGAGGAGGAAAGAGCTTTGGTCTTCAACACCCAGTCTAAGGAGGAGGAAAGAGCTTTGTTCTTCAACACCCAGTCTAAAGAGGAGGAGAGAACTTTGGTCTTCAACACCCAATCTAAGAAGGTTCATCATAAAATCATAGTTCATAAATGCTTAAACATTGGTTGTATAATACATTCATTTACTGAACACAGAAGTGCGTAAAACATTGCTGTTATATTTAAACGCTGTTAAACTCAAGTCATAGGGGTTTATAATACTGGCTCATGTACATTCTTGACGTCAGTGAGCACAAACAGCCAATGAGCTTCTCCACTTGCCAAACAGTCAGCACTCAGTAGTGGTAATGGAGCATCCTGCTGCCCAAAACCTGTTTGCTGTAGAAAAAAGGAAGCATACTGGCAGGGTTGGGATAGCTACTGGAAAATGAGTAGTTAGCTACTAAATTTTAACTGCTACAATTTAGCTACTTTTCCAGAAAAAGTAGTGGCTACTTTTTAGGTACTTTCAAAGCACAATTGTCAGAATGTTGAATGTCCGTACAATTGAAAAGCTGCAAATGTACAAAAAAATCACCAAAAACTGTAACCGCCAATCAAACTCTCACATCCAAAGGCGTGATATCCAACAAAAATTAATTAATAAAACTAAAGGCAAAGCCAATCATTCCAGGTTTTTCCTAATAAAAATCAACAAAAATGACTAGATTTAGTCAGTCTAGAGAATTTTGTGCAAAGTATTGCCTACTGTTGAAATAAAACTGCTCCAATTTAAACATTTCAGCATGATAGGTCAGGCATAACATTCTCATCACCTCCTTATTTCTGTGCTCATTGTCCATTTTATCAGCTCCACTTACTGTATAGCTGCACTTTGTAGTTCTACAGTTACAGACTGTAGTCCATCTGTTTCTCTGATACTCTGTTACCCTGTTCTTCAGTGGTCAGGACGCTCATGGATCCTCAGAGCAGGTACTATTTGGGTGATGGGTCATTCTCAGCACCGCAGTAACACTGACGTGATGGTGGTGTATAGTGTGTGTTGTGCTGGTCTGAGTGGATCAGACACAGCAGTGCTGCTGGAGTTTTAAACACCTCAGTGTCGCTGCTGGACTGAGAATAGTCCACCAACCAAAAATATCCAGCCAACAGCATCCAGTGGGCAGCGTCCTGTGACCACTGATGAAGGACTGGAGGATGATTAGCTCATGCTGTACTGCAAGAGATGCCATCTCTCTTTTTATGTCTACAAGGTGAACCAACAATACAGGTGCGTCTAATAGAGTGGACAGTGAGTGGAGACAGTGTTTTAAAACTAGTGTAGAAACAAGGAGGTGGTCATAATGTTATGTCTGATTGGTGTGTGTACAGAAATGCACATTCAGAGTCTTTATTAAACTTCAGCAACTCTTTAGCCTCAAAATCCTCATCAGTGACTTTGTTTGGGGTGAGAATCAGGCCTGAATAATCTCTGCACTGCTGCAGAGCTGCTGCGGCTCCACAGCAGAACTGAATTTTTGGAGTTAACACGTAACTGCTAATTCACCAACCAAGACTGATGGACAGACTGTTGATCACATAGCAACGCATAGAATGATATGAATCGATCATTTGGAGATTAATGGACTTTACATGAATTTACATTTATAAATGGTTTCCTGATACAATTAATCTGCAGCAACTTGCAAAAATGAAGTCAGCATCTCTTTCTCCGGCTTCTCGTTTGAATTCTCAAATTCTCAGGCACCATTTAAGGTGGAATGGGACGGGACAAATTGAACAAGAAGGTGGAGGATGAGAAGTGACTTCAACTATGTAAAATCTTGAGAGACATTTTACAGGAAACTGTCAGAGAAGTGGCGGCACGGTGGTGTGGTGGGTAGCGCTGTCGCCTCACAGCAAGGAGGGCCTGGGTTCAATTCCCCGGCCGGGTGATCAGGGTCCTCTCTGTGTGGAGTTTGCATGTTCTCCCTGTGTCTGCATGGGTTTCCTCCGGTTTCCTCCCACAGTCCAAAGACATGCAGTCAGGCCAATTGGACATGCTAATTTGCCCCTAGGTGTGAGTGACTGTCTGTGTCTGTCTGCCCTGCAATGGACTGGCGACCTGTCCAGGGTGTATCCTGCCTTCCGCCCGAAGACTGCTGGGATAGGCTCCAGCACCCTGACGGAGAATCGGCTTAGAAAATGGATGGATGGATGGATGGATGGATGGATGGATGTCGGAGAAGTTTCCAGAGATGTGAGAAAAGCGGTTACAGCTGAGCTAAAGGTTAAAGCAGAGCAAAGTGAGTCTGAGTTTGGGTTTATATTTTCAGCTTGGACTACAACATCAGCTCATACTGAGATAAACTTACAGCCGAGACGGTAAAACGGACATAAAATGCTGTGGTTCTCAAGGTGGTTTCAGTTTTTGTTGAAAGGAAAGAACGTTTTTTAACATTTCGGTTGCGACCCTTGAGTTAAGCTTGCCAGTGTTGCCAACTCTTCAGTAAGGAAAGTCGCTATTGGCTGTCCGAAAAGTCGCTAGAAGTCGCTAAATGACGCCATCGCCTAATTTGCATAGTATATGTTTTTGAAGCTGTAAAGGAAAAACACCCGAGATTTGTTAGAACTACAAATGAACTCAGAACAAATGAACAACTTCTGTTGCCTTTGAAATAGGCAGTCACTTCTCAAAACACGCTCATGACTTTAATGCTGTGTATAAATCATTTTTACGTAAATTACATAAATTAGTTTTTTGCTGTTGTTAAATGTTATCATAAGAGTAGCAGTTAGCAGGAACTGCTGTTCTACGGTCAACCCTCCTCCTTTATCCGGGCTTGGGACGGCAAAGTGACCTTAAAAGAGACACTTTGGCAGAGTTATTTTTTTTTTTTTTTTTATAGTTTATTTATTTATTTTTATTTTAGTTTTTTAAAGTTTTCAAAAGTTTTCTTTAGTTTCAAACCTATTATTCACAAACTGTTCTGGCTCACTGAAAGAGTAGGGCATCTTCATATTGGTCTTCTATGGCAGGGGTGGCATTTCTTTAGAGGGCCGCACGGCCCTGCATGTGCTCGCCAGAGGTAGCCTGACTGCCATTAGGTACCGAGGTGAGATCCTCAGACCCCTTGTGAGACCATATGCTGCTGCGGTTGGCCCTGGGTTCCTCCTAATGCAGGACAATGCTAGACCTCATGTGGCTGGAGTGTGTCAGCAGTTCCTGCAAGGTGAAGGCATTGAAGCTATGGACTGGCCCGCCCGTTCCCCAGACCTGAATCTGATTGAGCACATCTGGGACATCATGTCTCGCTCCATCCACCAACGCCACGTTGCACCACAGACTGTCCAGGAGTTGGCGGATGCTTTAGTCCAGGTCTGGGAGGAGATCCCTCAGGAGACCATCCGCCACCTCATCAGGAGCATGCCCAGGCGTTGTAGGGAGGTCATACAGGCACGTGGAGGCCACACACAATACTGAGCCTCATTCTGACTTGTTTTAAGGACATTACATCAAAGTTGGATCAGCCTGTAATGTGTTGTTCCACTTTAATTTTGTGTGTAACTCCAAATCCAGGCCTCCGTTGGTTAATACATTTGATTTCCATTGATTTTTGTGTGATTTTGTCAGCACATTCAACTTTGTACAGAACAAAGTATTCAATGAGAATATTTCATTCATTCAGATCTAGGATGTGTTATTTGAGTGTTCCCTTTATTTTTTGAGCAGTGTATATTTTTTTTATTGCCTTGTGATGGACTTGCGACCTGTCCAGGGTGTATCCTGCCTTCCGCCGATGACCGCTAGGATTGGCTCCAGCAGCGCCCCCCCCATTTGTAGTGTGGACGTGGAGCGGCGTGGGTCTGCTCTGACTGTGAGACTGAGTGCTGTGGGACGTGACTCACAGCAGCACCCGCTGCTCGCTGAGGACAGTAACTGAAGAACATGTGTGTTCACCTCAGAGTCTCCAATGACACCAGAAAAAGTCGCTAGTCGGTTTTTTAAAGTCGCTGTAGAGGTCTGAAAAGTCGCTAAATATAGCGACAAAGTCGCTAACTTGGCAACACCGGACCAGCAGGGGGTGCTCCATACTAAGGGGACAGCTGGTATGCGTAAAATTGTCGGCGAGGAAGTAACTTATCCTTCGCCGACTTACAGTTCCCGAAATCCTCTATGTCGATTTGAAGAAAAAAAAACAAACAAGGAGAAAACGCCAGGAACTGACTAATGACACAGCACAAGCAGTAGTTGCTCACATACAGCTGCCTTCAGATTCTCCACCGAGTTTGTTCTCTTCTCTTCTCTTCTCTTCTCTTCTCTTCTCCCCTCCCTCTCCCCCCCCCCTCTCTCTCACTCTCTCTCTCTCTCTCACTCTCTCTCTCCTCCCCTCTCTCTCTCTCTCTCTCTCTCTCTCTCTCTCTCTCTCTCTCTCTCACCTCACCCTCTCTCTCTCTCTCTCTCTCTCTCTCTCTCTCTCTCTCTCTCTCTCTCTCTCTCTCTCCCCTCCCCTCCTCTCTCTCTCTCTCTCCCCCCCTCTCTCTCCTCCTCTCTCTCTCTCTCTCTCTCTCTCTCTCTCTCTCCCCTCTCTCTCCCCTCTCTCTCTCCCAACCCCAACCCTCTCTCTCTCTCTCTCTCTCTCCCCCTCTCTCTCCTCCCCTACACTCTCTCTCTCTCTCTCTCTCTCTCTCTCTCTCTCTCTCTCTCTCTCTCTCTCTCTCTCTCTCTCTCCCAACCCCAACCCTCTCTCTCTCTCTCTCCCCCCCTTTCTCTTCCCTGGGTGTTCCTGTAAACCACTGGCCCCTGACTAATCCAGTTCGAGCCGGTTTAAAGTGTTTTTTTAAAAGAACATTCGGAGAAAAAAGGCACAGAATTTACTTTCAGATTTGATGGCAAAAGCCATGTCACACAGGCAGAGAGAGAACAGAACCACGTAGGCAGAAGAACCTTTGGACAATCATCATGCAGATATGACTGCGTTAGTGAATGTTTTTGTCTATTTGCAAGATTCAGTATAATTTGAAGAAGGAAGCATAGGATACAAAATGAATTCATCTGAGATGAAGAACACAAAGAAAGCCGTGAGGTGAGAGAATAATATGATTGGAAGGTATGTTCCCACACCAGCTTTCTAGAAAGTTTCATGCCTGATACTGGCTGCGTTTCAGACTCCTTCAGGCTAAAGGATCTGTCCCACTTGAGCCCAGATGTGCGTCCATAAAGAGTAACCAGACAATGGGCAGAATAACAGACTTAAGAGAAGATGATGACTCTGCTGAGCTCAGGTAAGGTTGATGTAATTCTGAAGAATAAGATGCAGTGATGATTTAGCAGATTTTAATACACAGTTACTGTTTACTGAATCTAACTGAACGTAACTGAATTGAACATATTGGAAAATAACAATGGCATGTCTTCGTTTGTATGTTTTTATGTTAAACTCTGCAAATAAACAGAAGTGTGCACTAAAAGTAACAAAAGCCACCATAACTAAAAGATCTGTATCTTGAAAGAACATATTTTTCGTAATCTTGTATCTCCAAAATGGTGACTTTACAGGAAAAGGAAAAATCTACTTTACTTTTACTATAAGTCAGAGGAACCAGATTCTGTCCACTGGACAGTGTAGACTGTTTCTTTTGGTCCATTCATTATAAAATTTACATTTAATGTAAAGGCCAACAGACATTTTCAATTATGATAAAAACTGAAAAACGAGGATTTGTTTAGACAGCAACAATGTATTCACCTATTTATCAGTTACCCACAATCTTGCTTTTGAATGATGCACGATACAAGGCAGACAATTAGAATCAAGTTACATACAACAAGTTAGATCAGTTACATACAACAGTATTAAAAGCATAGCATCAAAAACAGCCCGTTTCATTCTAAAGGATGAAGAGAAGCTGGGAAATGTTCATGTAAAAATCATGTACAAATGAATCATGGTATTTATGGTACATAAAAAAAAACACACGTTATAAGTCAACATCAAGAGAAAAGATAAAATACAATAAAAATGTAGAATGTGGGCCCTTAAGTGTGTTCTCTGTAGAGGATGGATTCACTTCAGAATCAGAATCAAGCTTTATTGGCCAGGTATGCTTACACATACAAGGAATTTAGTGTTGGTTACAGGAGCTCACAGTGCTCAGTATCAGACCAACACTTACATGGAGTAAATAAAACATGCCTTTCTGTCATCGCTCACTTACACACATACACATACACACACAGTCAAACCTGTAAACCTTACATTATGCAAAGTATGTCTTGTAAGGTAAAGTGCTTAGAGCAGCAGCAGTTAAAGGGTGCATAAGGGTGGCAAAGAAACTTACAGTGCCCTTCACAAGTATTGGCGCCTGTGGTAACCATGAGCAAAGCAGGCTTTAAAGCTGATCTTTAGTGTTTGTCCTTTTGATTATTCACTCAAAATATTAACGAAAATCTAGCCTTCATTTGAAATGCAGTGATTGAAAGCAAAACCTAAATCTCACCAGTAAATAAATACTTTTCACAACTGTTCCACAACTGTTGGCGCCCCTTCATTTAACACTTTGCGCAGACCCCTTTACAAAGGCCCAGTTTCAGATTTGAATTTTATTTCTGCTAGTATTTGATGGAGTCTGGGATATCATGTACAGTGGAGAAAAAAAGTATTTAGTCAGTCACCAATTGTGCAAGTTCTCCCACTTAAAAAGATGAGAGAGGCCTGTAATTGACATCATAGGTAGACCTCAACTAAGAGAGACAAAATGAGGAAAAAAAATTCAGAATATCACATTGTCTGATTTTTAAAGAATTTATTTGCAAATAATGGTGGAAAATAAGTATTTTGTCACCTACAAACAAGCAAGATTTCTGGTTCTCACAGACCTGTAACTTCTTCTTTAAGAGGCTTCTTTGTCCTCCACTCATTACCTGTATTAATGGCACCTGTTTGACCTCGTTATCTGTATAAAAGACACCTGCCCACAGCCTCAAACAGTCACACTCCAAACTCCACTATTGTGAAGACCAAAGAGCTGTCGAAGGACACCAGAAACAAGATTGTAGACCTGCACCAGGCTGGGAAGAGTGAATCTGCAATAGGCAAGCAGCTTTGTGTGAAGAAATCCCAGAACCACACGGGGGGACCTGATGAATGACCTGCAGAAAGCTGGGACCAACGTTACAAAGGCTACTGTCAGTAACACACTACGCCGCCAGGGACTCAGATCTTGCAGTGCCAGACGTGTCCCCCTGCTTAAAACCAGTACATATCCGGGCGCGTCTGAAGTTTGCAAGAGAGCATTTGGATGTTCCGGAAGAGTATTGGGAGAATATCGTATGGTCAGATGAAACCAAAGTGGAACTGTTTGGTTCAAACACAACTCGTCGTGTTTGGAGGAGAGTGAATGCTGAGTTGCATCCAAAGAACACCATACCAACTGTGAAGCATGGGGGTGGCAACATCATGCTTTGGGGCTGTTTCTCTGCAAAGGGCCCAGGACGACTGGTCCGTGTACATGAAAGAATGAATGGGGCCATGAATTGTGAGATTTTGAGTGCAAACCTCCTTCCATCAGCAAGGGCATTGAAGATGAAACGTGGCTGGGTCTTTCAGCATGACAATGATACCAAGCACACTGCCAGGGCAACAAAGGAGTGGCTTCGTAAGAAGCATTTCAAGGTCCTGGAGTGGCCTAGCCAGTCTCCAGATCGCAACCCCATAGAAAACCTTTGGAGTCCGTGTTGCCCGCTGACAGCCCCAAAACATCACTGCTCTAGAGGAGATCTGCATGGAGGAATGGGCCAACATACCAGCAGCGGTGTGTGCCAACCTTGTAAAGACTTACAGAAAACGTTTGACCTCTCTCATTGCCAACAAAGGATATATAACAAAGTATTGAGATGAACTTTTGTTATTGACCAAATACTTATTTTCCACCATTATTTGCAAATAAATTCTTTAAAAATCAGACAATGTGATTTTCAGAATTTCTTTTCCTCATTTTGTCTCTCATAGTTGAGGTCTACCTATGATGTCAATTACAGGCCTCTCTCATCTTTTTAAGTGGGAGAACTTGCACAATTGGTGACTGACTAAATACTTTTTTTCCCCACTGTATAATGATTTTCGTTTGGGAAACATTCTGATGCCAAGAACTAACTACAGTCTACAGTTCCCCTTCTGCGATCTTTGGGGATTCTTTATGTCATAGACATACCCCAGAATCAGGAAGTCCTGGCTGACTTTTTACATGTTCCTAATCACTCTGATGAACTCAAATATATGAATGGGAATATAAATGAATTTGTAGAAGTACCAATAATTGTGACACATGCAGATATAAAACATTTATTTTTTGACAAGATATATTTTTCAATCATTATACCTTACATAATGGTTAGGTTTTTGCTAAAATTTTGAATGAAGGAATTAATAGATATTAAGATATTTTTACAGCTCATTTGGCTCACAATTACCAAAGGTGCCAGTATTTATGGAGCGCACTGTATTTTCTCTTGGAAATTCAGAAAAACAGGTCATTTGACCCAGGAGTTTTCAAACTTTCACATACGACTGTACATCACAAGCTTAGACCGACAAGGTTCTATCTGTGTTCACTGCAGCTTTGGGATATTAAGGATAAAAATTTTAATTTTCAAAAAAGTAAAATGTTTATGGAGGACAGTTTGTTTTTGTATCCTAAAGTCAGTGCTTTGGCATACCTTTGACCACTGAATGTAATGCAATTTAGCATTCAGACAGTTTGTATTTCCCAGTTTCTGACACCACTCAAACACAGCTTTAGTACACGTTTTTAGGAAGGAAACTTTTACTTTTTAAAGATACTAACTCAACATTTTTACTTAAAAGAATTCACCACAGCAACAAGTCAGCACTAAATGATTTAATATATGTGCATAGCTCAGTTCAACCTCAATAAAACCTTATTATTCTAAGCCCCCCACATGTGTTCAGTTCCATAATATTCATATTGTGTTCTGCATGTATGACTCTAACATACATTTTTCTCCATTTGAATGTTTTAGTTTGATTCAGAGAAAAGAAACAGACTCCGCTGAACACAGCCATGTGTCTATGAAGAGTGATCGGTCGATGGGCAGAGAAATAGTGTTCAGAAAGGAGGCCTGCTCTACTGACCTGAGGTAAAGATCATTTTAAGTAAGAATGGTCTAGAGAAGTGTTCCTCAGTTCCACTACTGCCTGATTAATCTCAGGAGCTGTGTGTGTGTTAAGCAGAGAAAACACTAATTTGTGCAATGTTTTGCTTCGCCAAGACTTAAGAATGCTGCTTTAGCAAGTAGGCTTGTGATAACATGCCCAATATAGTGTCGTCTGATCACATGCCCTATCCATTGCTCATTGATGATACTATCTAGAAAAAAATGAGTTGCTTCACTGTATCACCAGCACACTTTCTGAGCGTAGTTTCAGTGCGCACAGAAAAAAGGACCCATACATGCAAGTTCAGGCTGCTCCTTATGATAGATTGACGATCCTCTTTCTCCAATAAAAGAGTAAACCAGCATAGCTGTACAGCAATTCCATCTGCCATTGACATACATAGGTCATGTTTCCGTTTGCACTCAGAGAACGCTGAGTGCAATTGGCAGGCGCTTCTTGGCATGTGTTTGTTGCAGTTGTTCTTTCACACTGGACTGTCTTCTTACTTGGTTTCTGGAGTCATATCATGCAAGTTTGGATGGTTTGACGTTTTGGATTGTTGCATGCCCTGCCGCTCACTGGATTTTTGTGCTTCTCGACCAACACAGTCTGATCCCCGTCATGCCTAGAAGCCTTCTCTCCTGTTGGTCTTCGCAGTGTGCTGTGGTCCACGTTTACTAAGAGAGGGAATACTCAATTACCAGTGAGACCGATGTTGTGTGACGAACAGGGGTTACTTGAGTTTACACCTCAATCTGGAGATGTACAATTATTGTCAATTTCTTGGAATAGCTAGGTGCCCTTGCCACCTATTGGACAATCCACTACACTGCTTCCTCAGCATGGGTCATCCTGCCAATATGGACATCTACACCACGTTCCCTTCTCCCTGCACAGAGTAGACACAGTGGTAGGGATCCTACACTTTTGTGTAAGTCTGCTGCAGTCAGGAAATGGGAATGAATCGAGAGGACAAAAATAGCATGGATTTACTAGGCAATTATCAGGCAAATTGCTACTTTTTCAGGATCTTCAATCTTTTTTTTAACATGTCATATGTAAATTATCAGGTCTGATTCTAATATGTTCTGTGCTAATCTGTCATCTTCCTGTTAAGAAGACTAATTTTCTATTGTATCTGCTTGCAGGAGTTTTCAAACTTTCACATACGACTGTACATCACAAGCTTAGACCGACAAGGTTCTATCTGTGTTCACTGCAGCTTTGGGGTATTAAGGATAAAAAATTTAATTTTCAAAAAAGTAAAATGTTTATGGAGGACAGTTTGTTTTTGTATCCTAAAGTCAGTGCTTTGGCATACTTTTGACCACTGAATGTAATGCAATTTTGCATTCAGACAGTTTGTATTTCCCAGTTTCTGACACCACTCAAACACAGCTTTAGTACACGTTTTTAGGAAGGAAACTTTTACTTTTTAAAGATACTAACTCAACATTTTTACTTAAAAGAATTCACCACAGCAACAAGTCAGCACTAAATGATTTAATATATGTTGCATAGCTCAGTTCAACCTCAATAAAACCTTATTATTCTAAGCCCCCCACATGTGTTCAGTTCCATAATATTCATATTGTGTTCTGCATGTATGACTCTAACATACATTTTTCTCCATTTGAATGTTTTAGTTTGATTCAGAGAAAAGAAACAGACTCCGCTGAACACAGCCATGTGTCTATGAAGAGTGATCAGTCGATGGACAGAATAATACATTTCAGAAAGGAGGCCTGCTCTACTCACCTGAGGTAAAGATCATTTCAAGTAAGAATGGTCTAGAGAAGTGTTCCTCAGTTCCACTACTGCCTGATTAATCTCAGGAGCTGTGTAAGTGTGCTAAGCAGGAAAGACACTAAATTGTGGAGTGTTTTGCTGGTTTAGCGAGTAGGCTTGTTCGAAGTATCACATCATCTGATTGTGTCCCCTAGTCGTTGCTGATTGGCGACACTGCTTTGAGGTGCAGGCACAAAACAGGTTTTAGACATGTCTACAAAAAAGAGCTGCTTTCCTGCACCACCAGGACACTGTTAGAGCACGCACACAAAAAAGAACTGAACATATGACCTGCAGGCTACTCTTTACAGCAGATTTGAGGATCCTCTAAAATATTAGCTGTCCAGTAAGCCATTTCAGCATGGTGGGTTACATGGTAACACCACATTACCTGCCATTTCTGCTTAAAGCAAACAAAATGAACAAGCTTTCTGGTCAGAAATGTGTAAGCTAACTTTGTTTTTGGTATGCTTTAGTAGTTCTTGGTTCCATGTGGGCCAAACACAGATGGAATATTTAGATGCTTAGAGCTGTCTTCACGTTTATGATTATGAGATTCTCTCTGTAAATAAATCTACCCTGGAATGGCAACTTTACTCCATTGTGAAATATCAAACTCTATTATCAAGCATACTTAAAATATATTAAATTGTAGGTAAATCCAAACACAGATATTTCACTGTAATACAATGTAGTACACTGTTTTTCTTTAACATTTTTGAGCCATGCCAATGTCATCAGTCTGTCAATTATAAATATATCAATATGAGTGAATAACTCAACATTTTTACTTAAAAGAATTCACCACAGCAACAAGTCAGCACTAAATGATTTAATATATGTGCATAGCTCAGTTCAACCTCAATAAAACCTTATTATTCTAAGCCCCCCACATGTGTTCAGTTCCATAATATTCATATTGTGTTCTGCATGTATGACTCTAACATACATTTTTCTCCATTTGAATGTTTTAGTTTGATTCAGAGAAAAGAAACAGACTCCGCTGAACACAGCCATGTGTCTATGAAGAGTGATCGGTCGATGGGCAGAGAAATAGTGTTCAGAAAGGAGGCCTGCTCTACTGACCTGAGGTAAAGATCATTTTAAGTAAGAATGGTCTAGAGAAGTGTTCCTCAGTTCCACTACTGCCTGATTAATCTCAGGAGCTGTGTGTGTGTTAAGCAGAGAAAACACTAATTTGTGCAATGTTTTGCTTCGCCAAGACTTAAGAATGCTGCTTTAGCAAGTAGGCTTGTGATAACATGCCCAATATAGTGTCGTCTGATCACATGCCCTATCCATTGCTCATTGATGATACTATCTAGAAAAAAATGAGTTGCTTCACTGTATCACCAGCACACTTTCTGAGCGTAGTTTCAGTGCGCACAGAAAAAAGGACCCATACATGCAAGTTCAGGCTGCTCCTTATGATAGATTGACGATCCTCTTTCTCCAATAAAAGAGGAAACCAGCATAGCTGTACAGCAATTCCATCTGCCATTGACATACATAGGTCATGTTTCCGTTTGCACTCAGAGAACGCTGAGTGCAATTGGCAGGCGCTTCTTGGCATGTGTTTGTTGCAGTTGTTCTTTCACACTGGACTGTCTTCTTACTTGGCTTCTGGAGTCATATCATGCAAGTTTGGATGGTTTGACGTTTTGGATTGTTGCATGCCCTGCCGCTCACTGGATTTTTGTGCTTCTCGACCAACACAGTCTGATCATGCCTAGAAGCCTTCTCTCCTGTTGGTCTTCGCAGTGTGCTATGGTCCACGTTTACTAAGAGAGGGGATACTCAATTACCAGTGAGACCGATGTTGTGTGACGAACAGGGGTTACTTGAGTTTACACCTCAATCTGGAGATGTACAATTATTGTCAATTTCTTGGAATAGCTAGGTGCCCTTGCCACCTATTGGACAATCCACTACACTGCTTCCACCGCATGGGTCATCCTGCCAATATGGACATCTACACCACGTTCCCTTCTCCCGGCACAGAGTAGACACAGTGGTAGGGATCCTACACTTTTGTGTAAGTCTGCTGCAGTCAGGAAATGGGAATGAATCGAGAGGACAAAAATAGCATGGATTTACTAGGCAATTATCAGGCAAATTGCTACTTTTTCAGGAAAAAATGCTAAGTGACATCTTGCCTCTTCTGGCTTGAACTACATATCTGAACCTCATCTTAAAGGTAAAGGTGAGGGTTTAGAAGTTATATTCCGAAATAATTAAAATCTTTTACTCCTACAAACAATCTTTTTTTTTAACATCTCATATGTAAATTATCAGGTCTGATTCTAATATGTTCTGTGCTAATCTGTCATCTTCCTCTTAAGAAGACTAATTTTCTATTGGATCTGCTTGCAGAAGTGTTCAGTCGGCTATCATTGTATTACTTGGGGACTTCAGTGTACACATTGACAAGGCGCCATCTTGTGCTGCTTTTATATCACAGCTAAACTGCTTTAAACTCAACAGCATATAAACCTTGACACACAATAATAATGCTGTTGTTCAAGCCACCTGTATTGGTATATTTGACCATCATCAAGTGCTTAATCCAGCTACAATCGCAGTTGCACTTGGGAGAGCAGAGAATCCCGTACGACCCTGTCCCCCCACAAAATTTACTCCAGCTTATTCTGGGGGACTCTAAGCCGCTCCCAGGCCAACTTGGAGATTATCCCTCCAATGGGTCCTAGGTCAATCTCTGGGTCTCGTTACAGTAGGCTGTGCCTGGTAATCTTACACCGGGAGGAAAATTGGTCTTACTGTATTCTCTCTGGCCTATACAGACCGCATGTCTAGAGACAGAGATGTTTAAAAAGGGCTTGTTCTAGGAATCCATCCTTGGTGATCCATTCTGGTTATGCCTTCTCTTCAATTAACTTTTTCCCTGCAAATTTTATCCCTAGCCAGTAGAAAACAAGAGCTGTGGCATCTTCTTTCTGAAAATTTGGAACTAATATTCCCCAGGTAACATAATGCTGCTTGTCACAGCAGTCCAGTTTCACCACAGCTTTAGATGAAAACTGTTGTAGATTCACTGTCATCAGAAAATTCTGCATTTTCCTTCTGAATGAATTATGTGGTTGTTATAAAGTTGTAATACTAATATTGCTGAATTTTGCTGAATATTCCACCTTAAATGGTACAGGATTTCTAACTAGCTGTCACAAACATCAGCAAATAGGACAAAACAGCACTGACCTGTTGATTCTGTGAAACAGCAAATATCATCATCATCATCAAGTTAATGTTACTTAGCTGCCAAACAGAAACAGAGTTTAAGGAAGACTCTCCAGACTGATACCTGTTTACTCAAAACACACAAAAACCAAAATCAGAGCCAGAAACAGTCCAAAAGTCAGAAAAACAGAAAAGATCACGAAACAGCCGAAGTACCAAGGGGAGATCAAAAAGCAGGATCCAAGAGTTCAGAAAAGGGTCTAGGTAATCCGATATCAACAGTCAAGATGAAACAAGGCTTGATATGCAGACAAAACTGGCAATACTTCGCAGTGAGCCAATGTACTGAAGATCCACATATAGGATGGTAACAGGCTACAGGTGAGATATTAATATTAAACTGAGTCTGTGGTGAATGAATGCAGTTAAGCTTGTACAGCTTGTCAGAGCAAGCTATAAACAGAAGGGAAAAATGTATCATGTCTCAGTGAGTATCAGATGAAGAACAGAGAACCGCATCGTAACCTACGTTACTTAACTGACTGACTGACAGTCTTTTCTGACTGAAGTAACTAGTATATGTACATACATTCTCTTATCACCAGCATTTCTCCACCATATTTTGTAACATATCTCTATATTGTATATAGTGTTGTGAAAAAGTATTTGCCCCTCACCCAGTGTCTTCTATTTTTGCTCATTTGTCACATGTAAATGTTTCATAATATCCAGCTAATTTTAATACAAGATAAAGGCAATATGCATAAACACAAAATGCAGTTTTTAAATGATCACTCCATTTACTGACGATAAGGGTTTATTCAAAACCTATATCACCCAGGTAGATATTCTCTTTCAGAATTTCAAGGTAGAGACCGGAATTCATCCTTCCATCAATTCTGACAAGTTGTCCAGGTCCAGGAGAAGCAAAGCAGTCCCGGATCATCACACTACCTCCACCATGTTTGACTGTTGATGTTCTTATGGCAGTGTTAGCTTTTACGCCAGATCTAGCCTGACCCATCCTTCCAAAACGTTCTACCTTTTACTCATCAGTCCATAGAATATTATCTCAAAAGTCTTAGGAGTCATCTAGATGTTTTTTGGCGAATCTGTGCCTTTGTTTGTTTTGTTTGTTTGTTTTTTGTGCAGCAGTGGTTTGCACTTTGCAACTCTCCCATTAGTGCCGTTTTTGCCCAGTTTAGTTCTTTAGACATCTGGGTTCTTTTGGGACGTCCTGGATGAGTGATCAGTGTGCTTTTGGTGAAATGTTGGTAGGCCGGCCACTCCTTGGAAGATTCACCACTGTTACAGGTTTTCTCCATTTGTGGATAATGGCTCTCACTGCGGTTTGCTGGAGTCCCAGAGCCTTAGCAATGGCCTTATAACCCTTTCCAGACCGGTATATTTCAATTGCTTTGTTTCACATCTGAATTCAACTCTCTTTTAAACATGGCATCATGCACTGTTTTTGAGGCCTTCTAGCTGCTTCAGATTGCCTGACAGGTTGTGTTTAAGTAATTTATATAGTTTAGATATAACAGGGGGCGGCACGGTGGCGTGGTGGGTAGCACTGTCGCCTCACAGCGAGGAGGGCCTGGGTTCGATTCCCCGGCTGGGTGACCGGGGTCCTCTCTGTGTGGAGTTTGCATGGTCTCCCCGTGTCTGCGTGGGTTTCCTCCGGGTTCTCCGGTTTCCTCCCACAGTCCAAAGACATGCAGTCAGGCTGATTGGACATGTTAAATTGCCCCTAAGTGTGAGTGTGTGAGTGAGTGACTGTCTGTGTCTGTCTGTCTGCCCTGCGATGGACTGGCGACCTGTCCAGGGTGTATCCTGCCTTCCGCCCGAAGACCGCTGGGATAGGCTCCAGCACCCCCCCGCGACCCTGACAGAGAAGCGGCTTAGAAAATGGATGGATGGATGGATGGATAGATATAACAGGTCTGACAGTAATCGTGCCTGGGTGTGGCGAGTGAAATTGAAACTAATAACTGAATTTGGTTAACTAGTTAGTAGCTAAAGGGGCAATTACTTTTTCACATAGAACTAGGTAGGGTTGAACAGCATTTTTCCTTCAATAAAAAAAACATCATTTAAAAACAGCATTTTTGTTTACTTGGTTTATTTTTGTCAAATATTTAAAGTAACTTGTAGATCTAAATATTTAAGTGTGACAAATATGCAAAAATAGAAGAAATTGGGAAGGGGGCAAATACAATGTATAGAAATGTAGGTGGGCGTCCTTATGAAGCTACTTGTTGGTACATTTAATGCACTGTTTGGTTCAAATTAATTGGTTCTTCTCTAAAAATTGTGTTATGTTTGCCAGCAGAGTCCAGGAGGAAACATTAGAAACTTCCAGGAGAAAAATGGATTTCATATTTAAGGTATGTGTGTGTGTGTGTGTGTGCGTGTGTGTGTGTGAATCTCGATGATGAATCTTGATTTCTGCTGAGGTACACAGATGGTATTGTCAGAATTTGGTGCCAACAGCATGAATCCATCGACCCAACCTGCCTTTGTGCCAACAGTCCAGGCTGGTGGAGGTGGTGTAATGGTGAACAGAATGCTTTCTTGGCACACTGGGGCTCTGTTAATACCCAGCATTGCTTGAATGCCACATCCTATTTGAGTACTGTTGCTGACCATGTGCATCCTTTCATGGACACAGTTTACCATCTTCTAGTGGCTACTTCAAGTCTTGACAGTGCACCAAGACACAAAGCAAAAGTTGTTTTTCAGTGACCTTCCCAACCACAGAACCTGAATCCAATAAAACACTTTAGGAAGTGGTAGAATGGGATATTCACAACCTGAACATTCTGCTGGAACTGCATGATGCAGTCATGACAACAAAGATCAGAATCTCAAAGGAATATTTACTTCATGCCACAAAGAATTGAGACACTTTAAGGAGCAACAAAAGACCACACCCAGTATAAGTATTGCATTCCTAATAAAGTAATCATTGAGTGAATATGGTCTTAATTTAAGTCTCAGAGAGCATGAGTAAACCCTTCTTTGAGTGCTTCCATACTACAGAAACTCTTTTTCCACAGAACATGTTAGCATTTTTAGCTAAGTCGCATGGGATTATTAAAACTTGTGGTTATTTCTTCAGCTTGTATTATAGAAGGCAGGAAGCGCTGGAGTCTTTATTGATGCAAGAGTGTGCAGTCTGTATAAATGACTCACATAGCACATTCAGATGTGACTAAAATCACTGAGAAACACTATTTAAATTACATTACCTCTCTCCACATGTGAAATGAATCCTGTCCATACAGGTTTTTGGTTGTAACAGTATGCTGAGTATGTAGAGGCTGTACTTAAGCCTGGTTAGCTGTGTGTGCAGTCCTGGGAGGAGGATGAACACTTCAGGCAGGGATGATGGTCTCAGCAGACATTTAACTTTATTCTCTTGTTCACAACCCAAATTTTTTGGTGGCCTTTTTCCAATTAGGCTTCAGTTCTTCTTTTTATGCATGCTTTTTCAGAAGTCTCCTCTCTCCGCCATTCATCTCTTTGTCTATCCCTCTTCCATCTTCGCTCTGGTGCTGCCAAACCAGTGTCAGGTGGCACTTAAGCGAGGTGGGTGGAAAAGAGAGGAATTGTTGCTCTAGTTTCTGTGGTCCTGCTACAGAACAGTAGGCAGAGATTTCTCAACAGTGTTAGCAACCTGGGTCGTATTACAGAAACCTCCTGTCTTTTTGTCTTCACTTAAGATCTGACAGGACAAGATAAGGTTTTTCGCAAATTCATATTAGAGACAAAGCTGATCTGGATTAAAGAATCTTATCTTGCAGCGTTTTTTCTAATCTCAAGTTGTATAATCTTAACTTACACAATTGAATTTGACGATCAACTGTCGTATCTATTACCTAGTAACCGACAGCTAAAACATAGAAATGTAATCAAGCTAGTTATTTTTAACAGTACTAATGCATTTTTACAATTTTGTTTTGATCTCCAAATGTGTTGTGTTACAAGGCCACATGCCATAGGTGTTTTTTTTCAGTGAACACTTGAATTTTTTGGAAATATTAATTATTGGGAAATGTTTTTTATATAAATATCATACTGAGATCAACTGTAAATAATTCATTGAAATTTCATGTGTTTTACTAAATGAAAAAAATATTAATATGGTAGACCCCTTGCACTGGTATGAGATCCTTGTTTCTGTTATGTTTTGTTTTTAATTAGGAGCTAGAGCACAAAGTCATCTCTTTGGTAAAGAATCAGCTGAAGATGTTTGTGAAGCTACTGAGTTTGGATTACCCAGCGTGCTCTGAGAGAGAGGAGGAGGATGAGAGCAGCATTAGAGATGGAGCACTGAAGATCACACTGCATGTCCTCAGGAACATGAACCAGACAGACCTCGCTAATATGCTACAAACTAGTAAGAGATCAGGATCATGTGATTACTCATTCTTTTTTATTTGGTTTAGATCATGACCAAGATGGTGGCATGGTCACACACTCAGCGGTCTCTCTGGGTCCGACAAATGGTGCTATTTCTGTTTTACAAGTTTATGTTTCATGTTCTTTCCAAAGCAAGTACATGGAAATTTCTGCAAGTTTTGTTTACCACCATCAGACCCTGCTACAGGTAAGGAAACAGTCAGCAACCAACCTTGAAGATGACCTGCTGCAGAAGCTTTGAGAGCTCAGTTTGCTAAGAGCCCAGCGTTCCTTGGCACACCCGGCAGTCCTTGGCGTTTCCTTATGAGGGAAGGCCAAGGGAGGGTCAGCGGAAAGTGCTGCGGAAGGAGGCAGAAGCGTGGGAAGAGTGCTGGGGTCTGTGCTAAGCTAGCCGACCTGCTATATAGGCCATTTTTTTCACAATTGCTTGCTTGCTGGACAATAAACTTGACTATATCAGGCTCCAGCAGACTACCCAGCAAGAGTTCAGAGACTACTGCGTTTTGGTTTTACTGAAATGTGGCCTAGCATCAACATTCCTGATGCTGCCATTCACCTGGACGGGCAGGCTTTGTTTCGTGCTGACAGAAGTGCGGTTCTGATAGGAAAAATACACAGAGGAGGTCTGTGTTTGTTTACATAAACAGGGGATGGTATAAGAACTCTGTGCTTGTCACTAAGTACTGTTCTTCACTGGTGGAGTTTATGATTGTCAGATGCAGGCCATTGTGAATTTCAATGTGTGTACATAGCAGCGGTTTACATTCCCCCTCAGCGCGACCGGCAAGGAGGCAGTCTGAGCTGTACGGAGCCATCAGCGAATTGCAGAACAAGCATCCTGACAGACTGTTTATTGTCGCTGGTGACTTTAATCACCCAGATCTCAAATAAGTGCTCCCCGAAATTCCATCAGCATGTTGTTTGCCCTTCTTGGATCGGGGCCTTGTCGTGGTGGAAGGGCTTGTGTGGTCTAGGTATCTTCAGAGCTAAGTCGTCGGGAGCAATATGCTCCTGGTAGGGTCCCCCAGGGCGAACAGGTCTGGAGTGAAGACCCAGACTAACATGATCCAAAAAAAACCCACCATGAAAAACGGGCACAGAACAACGTGTACCCTGCCTGGGATAGCCCTGGATCCAGGCCTGGGGATAGTGTCCCCCGGTGAGCGCCTGGTGGCCGGGCAGCCCACGTAACCCGGCCGGGCTCAGCCTAAAGAAGCAACGTGGGGGGACCATGTGGGCCCACCACCTGCAAGGTCCAGCATGGGGGAGTGATGCAGTGCTGCACAGGCAGTGAGAGATTGCAGGGGGGCCCTTGGTGGCCTAGGCCCTTGCGGCAGAAACTGGCTCTTGGCACGTGGAACGTAACCTCACTGGGGGGAAGGAGCTGGAGCTTGTGCGGGAGGTTGAGAGGTACCAACTAAATATAGTTGGGCTCACCTCCACCCGCAGTGTCAGCTCTGGAACCAAACTCCTTGATAGGGGTTGGTCCCTCTCCTACTCAGGGGTTGCACAGGGTAAGAGGCGCCAGGCAGGAGTGGGGATACTCACGAGTCCCTGGCTGACAGTGGTGCAGTTGGAGTTTGTCCCAGTGGACGAGAGGGTCGCCTCAATGCGAATTACAATCGCAGAGAGGAAAACTTTGACTGTTGTGTGTGCTTATGCACCGAACAACAGGTCAGAGTATTCGGCCTTCTTGGAGCGAGTAGTTCTGGAAAGGGTCTTGCCTACAGACTCCATAGTCTTACTGGGGGACAATGCTCATGTTGGCAATGACTGGGAGACCTGGAGAGGCGTGATTGGGAAGAACAGCCTGCCTGATCTAAACCTGAATGGTGAATTGTTATTGGACTTCTGTGCCAGGCATGGATTGTCCATAACAAACACCAAGTTCGAACACATGGATGTTGATAAGTGTACATGGTACCAGAGCTCCTTGGGTCAGAGGTCAATGATCGACTTTGTTGTCGTTTCATCTGACTTGGGACTGTATGTTCTGGACACTCGGGTAAAGAGAGGTGCTGAGCTGTCATCTGATCACTATCTGGTGGTGAGTTGGTTCAGATGGCAGGGAAAACTGATGGTCAGACCCAGTTGGCCCAAGTGAATAGTAAGGGTATGCTGGGAACGACTGTCGGAGGCCCCTGTTCGGAATGATTTCAACTCCCACCTCCGGGAGAGCTTTTCTCATGTCCTGTGCGAGATGGGGGACATGGAGTCTGAATGGACCCTGTTCAAAACCTCCATTGTGGAAGCTGCTAGGCACAGCTGTGGCCTCTAGCACTCACTGGAGCAGTTTGCAGCTGAGTGTGAAGTGGGTGGTTTGCGGATCACCACCTCCAATCTGAGTCCATGGTCTTAGCCCGCAAAAGGATGGCATGCCCAAGTTTAAGTATCTCGGGGTCTTGTTCACAAGTGATCGGAAGAAGGATCGTGCGATCGGCCGCAGTCTGGGACAGGTGGCAGCAGTAATGCGGTCACTGTAACGGACTGTAGTGGTGAAGAAGGAGCTGAGCCATAAGCTAAAGCTCTCTGTTTATCAGTTGTGTAATGACCGAAAGAACGAGATCATGAATACAAGCGGCAGGAATTAGCTTTCTTCGCAGGGGGCGGGCTACACACTTTTGAGAGGAGCCAGCTGAGGTGATTTATGCATCTGATTTGGATGCCCCCTGGATGCCTCCCGGTGGGGGTGTACCAGGCATGGGTCGTCCTAGGACCCGCTCGAGGGATTACATCTCGAAGTTGGCTTGGGAGCGGCTTGGGGTCCCTGGGAATGAGCTGGAGGAAGTTGCAAGGGACAGGGTCATCTGGAATTCTTTGCTCTCCCAACTGCTACCGCGACCCTATCTGGATTGAGCGGTCAACGATGATGAGGGTGATGATGTTGTCTTTGCATCATGAGGGGTGAACATGCTAGATCTTGTTTACACTAAAGCTTCCAACACGTCCTGGCTTCGAGCAAACTTCATGGGGCGTGTTTAGGGAGGCTGCCACTGTCATTCTGTTAACCTGGAGGAATACGCAGCATCAGTGACTGCAAGTATCAGCAAGTGCATTGATGATTTTACTGTCTTCAGGACCATCACCACACACAAAACTCAGAAGCCCTAGATGACTGCTGAGGTGCACATGCTACTGAAGGCCCATGACTTTATTGTGGGTGACAGAGTGACCTTAAGAACAGAGAGAGTCAAACTGTCACAAGCCATCAAAGAGGCGAAGCGCACACACACTCAGAGAATCCATCGGCGCTTCCAGAACACTGATGACGCACGGCACATGTGGCAGGGTATTCATCTTAATTGAGTTAACCCATAACTCAATAGTTAATCCATAGAAGGCTGCTGGACCAAACAGCATTCCTGGCAAAGTGCTCAGGGAATGTGCAGACCAGCTAGCGGGAGTTCTTAGACATCTTTAACATCTCACTAAGCAGCTCCATTGTTCCAGCCTGCTTCAAAGCCAAGATCATTTTCCCTGTGCTGAATAAAGCTCTAGTGTCCTGCCTCAATGACTATCATCCCATCGCACTCACACCTATCATAATGAAGTGCTTCGAGAAGCTCGTATTGAGTCACATCAAGATCCAGCTGCCTCTTTCACTGGACCCTCTACCGTTTGCATATCGCTCGTACCACCACTCTTCATCTGGCCCTCAGTCATCTTTAGAAAATGGACACTGAAGTTAGGATGCTGTTCATAGACTTGAGTTTAGCATTCAACACAATCATCCCCGAGCATCTGATTGGAAAGCTGAGCCTGCTGGGTTTGAACACTGCCTTCTGCAATTCGATCCTGGACTTTCTCACTGAGAGACCTCAGTCAGTCTGGATTGTGAGCAGCATCTGTAAAACCATCACACTGAGCACTGGAGTTCCCCAGGGCAGTGTGCTCAGTCCACTGCTGTTCACTTTGCTGACTCACAACTGTACCACATCATAAAGTTTGCTGATGATACTATTGTGGTTGGTTTTATCAGCAAGAACGATAAGTCAGCATACAGAGAGGAGGCACGGTGACTGACAGACTGGTGTGAAATCTTATGAAAGGCTTAAAAAAGGCTAAAAAAAAAGGTAAAAGGCTTATGACTTCCCACACGGTCACCCCCCCAGTACACAACACACACACACAGACCAAAGCAAGCACAGATACATAACACCCACACAGACCCACACAGATCCATGCAAACACATATACATAACATCCACATGGACCCCCACACACACATAACACCCACACAGAATCACAAACACGTAAACAACACCCACAAGGCCCCCACCCACCACACACATACAGGTACATAACACCCACACAGACTCACCAACACACAATTACATAACACTCACATACATAACACCCACACGGATCTACACATACACGTACATAACACTCACACGGACCCACACACACATACGTAACACCCACATGGACCCACACACATACGTAACACCCATATGGACAAACACACATATATGTAACACCCATTCGGACCCACCCGCACACACATGTATATAGCACCCACACTGACCCACACACACATACATAACACCCCCTCGGACCCACACACACATACTTAACACCCCCTCGGACCCAAACACACATACATAACACACACGGATCCACATAAACACATACATAATACCCATATGGACCTACACATGTACATAACACCCCCTCGGACCCACACACAAATACATAACACCCCCTCGGACCCACACACAAATACATAACACCCCCTCAGACCCACACACAAATACATAACACCCCCTCGGATCCACACACAAATACATAACACTCACACGGACCCACACACACACGTACGTAACACCCCCACGGACCCACACACACACACGTACATAATGCCCACACGGACCCTCACACACGTCTGTAACACCACCACGGATCCACACACACGTACAAAACACCCACACTGACCCACACACACAAATGTTCATAACACTCACATGGACCCACACACGCACATGCAAAAGACCCACATGGATCCACACACACACACACACACACGTACATAATGCCCACACAGACCCACACACACATCCATAACACCACCACGGATCGACACACACGTACAAAACACCCACACTGACCCACACACATACATAACACCCACACGGACCCACACACATATGCATAACATCCACAAGGACCCACACACGTACATAACACTCACACGGACCCCCACACACATACATAACACCCACATGGAGCCACACACATGTACATAACACCCACACGGACCCACACACATGTTCATAACACATGGATCCACACACACACGTACATAACATCCACACGGACCCACACACACACATGTTCATAACACTCACATGGACCCACACACGCACATGCAAAAGACCCACATGGATCCACACACACACACACACGTACATAATGCCCACACAGACCCACACACACGTCCATAACACCACCACGGATCGACACACACGTACAAAACACCCACACTGACCCACACACATACATAACACCCACACGGACCCACACACATATGCATAACATCTACAAGGACCCACACACGTACATAACACTCACACGGACCCCCACACACATACATAACACCCACATGGAGTCACACACATGTACATAACACCCACACGGACCCACACACATGTTCATAACACATGGATCCACACACACACGTATATAACACCCACATGGACCCACACACACACACAAGTACATAACATCCACACGGACCCACACACACACGTAACACCCACACAGACCCACACACATACGTAACACCCACATGGACCCACACACAAGTACATAACACCCACATGGAGCAAAACACACGTACATAACACCCACATGGACCCACACACACACACGTAACACCCACACGGAGCCACACACATGTACATGACACCCACCCGGACCCACATACGTTCATAACATGTGCATCCACACACACACGTACATAACATCCACACGGACACACACACATGTACATAACATGGATCCACACGGAGCCAGAAACATGTACATAATACCCACACGGACCCATGCACATGTTCATAACACATGGATCCACACACACGTACGTAACATCCACACAGACCCATACACATATACATAACACCCACACAAACCTGCACATAAACGTACATGACATTCACATGGACCCACACATACATAGATAACACTCACACAGACCCACACACACAAACTTAACACCCACACGGACCCACACACACATACATTATACCCTATAGAACCCTGATGATGCACGGTACATGTGGCAGGGTATTCATCTTAATTGAGTTAACCCATAACTCAATAGTTAATCCATAGAAGGCTGCTGGACCAAACAGCATTCCTGGCAAAGTGCTCAGGGAATGTGCAGACCAGCTAGCGGGAGTTCTTAGACATCTTTAACATCTCACTAAGCAGCTCCATTGTTCCAGCCTGCTTCAAAGCCAAGACCATTTTCCCTGTGCTGAATAAAGCTCTAGTGTCCTGCCTCAATGACTATCATCCCATCGCACTCACACCTATCACGTACATAACACCCACATGGACCCACACACACACACGTAACACCCACACGGAGCCACACACATGTACATGACACCCACCCGGACCCACATACGTTCATAACATGTGCATCCACACACACACGTACATAACATCCACACGGACACACACACATGTACATAACATGGATCCACACGGAGCCACAAACATGTACATAATACCCACACGGACGCATGCACATGTTCATAACACATGGATCCACACACACGTACATAACATCCACACGGACCCACACACATATACATAACACCCACACAAACCTGCACATAAACGTACATGACATTCACATGGACCCACACATACATAGATAACACTCACACAGACCCACACACAAATACTTAACACCACACGGAGCCACACACATGAACATAACACCCACACGGACTCACACACTTGTTCATAACATGGATCCACATACACACATACATAACATCCACACAGACCCACACACATGTACGTAACACTCACACGGACCCACACACACATACGTAACACCCACATGAACCCACACACATACGTAACACCCACACAGACCCACACACACGTTCATAACACATGGATCCACACACATGTACATAACATCCACACAGAGCCACACACATGTACATAACAACCACACGGAGCCACACACATGTTCATAACATGGATCCACACACACACGTACATAACATCCACACGGACCCACACACACGTACGTAACATCCCCCTGAGCCACACAAATGTACATAATACCCACACGGACCAACACCCACGTACATAACACCCACACAGACCCGCATACTCATACATAACACCCCCTCGGACCCACACACACATACATAACACTCACACGGATCCACATATACACATAAATAATACCCACACGGACCCACACACATGTACATAACACCCACACAGACACGCACACACGTACATAACACCCACACGGACCCACACACACATACATAACATCCACACGAACCCACACACACACACACACACACATACATAACACACGGGCCCACACACATGTACATAACACATGGATCCAACACACACTTACATAACATCCACACGGACCCACACACACGTACATAACACCCACACGGACCCACACACACGTACATAATATACACACGGACCCACACACACACGTGCATAACACCCACACTTACCTAACATACAGAGAGACCCAGATACCCATACATCTTCCTTTGCACAACTCTTCAGTACTGTATACTGCCTGTGTTCTGTTTTGTATTTATTGTACGTTTTTCTTGTATTTATTGTATTGTATTGTCTGCACTGTGTATGTTGTATTGTCTCGTGCTTGTGTTCCTGTGTTGGTCCTGGAGGAATGTATTTTGTTTCACTGTGTACTTGTATACAGCTGAAATGACAATAAAGCCTGACTTGACTTGACTAGTTTTTTGGTTCAATCGGTCTTTTTAATTTTATGATGATGCCATAATGTTCCATTCTTTGTTTGTGGTGAAGCTGTATATGAAGTGTTATAATATTTAAAATATTTATTGTTGTTTCCTTCTTTTTATTTTTAGAACTGGCTCCTTCTTGTCATACAAAGTTTAAACATACACTGAGTGAAAAATTTCAGAAAATAAATGAAGGAATCTCAAATACTGGAACCTCAGCACTTCTGAAGGAGATCTACACAGAGCTGTACATCACAGAGGGTGGGACTGGAGAGGTTAATAATGAACATGAGGTCAGACAGATTGAACTAGCGTCCAGGAGACCAGCAACACAGGACAAGCCCATCAAATGCAACGACATCTTTAAAGACAAATCCATCAGAAGTGTACTGACTAAAGGAGTTGCTGGAATTGGAAAAACAGTTTCTGTGCAGAAGTTCATTCTGGACTGGGCTGAAGGAAAAGCCAATCAGGATGTTCTCTTCATATTTCCACTTCCTTTTAGAGAGCTCAATTTGATGAAGGAGAAACACCTGAGTCTGTTGGCACTTCTTCGTCAGTTTTTCACAGACATAAAAGAATTGAAACCAAGGAACTATTATAACTACAAAGTTATGTTCATCTTTGATGGTCTGGATGAGTGTCGACTTCCTCTAGATTTCCAGAACAATGAGAGCGTATTTGATGTAACACAGTCGGCCTCAGTGGATGTGCTGCTGACAAACATCATCAAGGGGAATCTGCTTCCCTCTGCTCTCCTGTGGATAACTACTCGACCAGCAGCAGCCAATCAGATCCCTTCTGACTCCATTAACCAGATAACAGAGGTACGAGGGTTCAGTGACCCTCAGAAAGAGGAATACTTCAGGAAAAGGATCAGTGATCAGAGCCTTGCTGAAAGAATCATTACACACATGAAGTCCTCAAGAAGCCTCTACATCATGTGCCACATACCAGTCTTCTGTTGGATTGCAGCCACTGTTCTAGAGAGGATGTTGGGTGAGGCAGAGAGTGGAGAGATCCCCAAGACTCTGACTCAAATGTTCACACAATTCCTTGTGTTTCAGATCAATCAAAGCAACCAAAAATACCACAGAAAAAAAGACATGGATCACAAGCAGACTACAAAGATAATTTTGGCTCTGGGAAAGCTGGCTTTCCAACAGCTGGAAAAAGGCAACCTGATCTTCTATGAGGCAGATCTCAGAGAGTGTGGCATTGATGTCAGTGAAATGTCTGCGTGGTCAGGAGTATGCACTCAGATCTTCAGAGAGGAGTTTGGGCTATACCCGGGGAAGGTTTTCACCTTTGTTCATTTAAGTGTTCAGGAGTTTCTGGCTGCTTTATATGCATTTCTGTCTGCAGTCTCCAACAACAGAGATGTGCTGCTACAGCTAATCACACCAGTTTCTTGTTTCTTCAAAAAGTCAAAATCTGACTTCTTTAAGAGTGCAGTGGACAGGGCCTTACAGAGTGAGAATGGACACCTGGATCTTTTCCTCCGCTTCCTTCTGGGCCTCTCACTCAAGTCCAATCAGACTCTTTTACAAGACCTACTGCCAGGTACTGTAAGCAGGTTTTATAGCAAAAAGGGAATTAACATGTACATCAAAGAGAAAATCAGGCAGATTCCCTCTCCAGAGAAAACAATCTGTCTGTTCCACTGTCTGAATGAACTGAACGATCATTCTCTAGTTCAGGAAGTGCAAAACTATCAGAACAGAGGTTTACATGGAGCTAAGCTCAGTCTTGCTCAGTGGTCAGCTGTGGCATTCGTGATTCTGAATTCAGAAGAGGAACTGGATGTGTTTGACCTGCAGAAATTTGACAAATCAGAGGAATGTTTTCTGAGGCTGCTGCCAGTGGTCAAAGCATCCAGGAAAGTTGTGTGAGTACTGTTATTCAGAAATGTTTCAATGCAGTGTTTATTGCAAAGCAGCTATATTTCACATGAAAGCTTACATTAACAGACAGTTTTTAAAGCAATCTGTAATTAATACTTTGTGATGAAAGTAATTATTTAATAAGTAGAGAGCTCAAGAGCTGTTTTTCATATTTTTCACAACAGTTCAACCTCATGAATTAACCTTTATACAGTGCTGGCGAAAGTATTACTTCCTAAATCATGCCTTTTGGCCTAATGTGATTGGTCCTTGTAAAAAGTGAATTTAAATGTTTGGTTAGTAAGTCTGAAATAATGTGATGAGCTCGTTTGATGGGTGGTTTAATACCTATGATGTGATAAACTCATGCAATGAGTTAATACTTTTTATTATGTCCATCACTTTCTCACATGCACAAGCTAATTTTCTGCCTGTAGCTGGTATTTTTCAAGGTCCAGCACATTCTGCAGATTAACAAGATTATTTCTTGCATGTTTGCAAGTGCACCCAAATTCTTCTGAAGCATTTTATTTAGTGGTAAATATATATACAATTAATTATGCTTCACCAATACAAAGCTGCAGTTTTCATAGTTTCTAAAAAGAAGCAGCATTGGGTGAAGCTGTGTTCAAGGTAGAACAGGAAAGGCTATTTGTTATCATGGCACCAGCATAGAAGGCATTGCAGCTTTGTATACCATGCCCCTGAAGCCCCTTCTGAAACATAGAGCTTGTGGTGGACACCACAGTATAAACCTGAACCAGAAAGCAATTTTCCATTCACTATTCGTTAAGAATTAAGTAAATAGCATAAAATATCAGTCTAAGAATAACAGTTGCTTAAGGTGAAATGGCTCCAGCCAAAAAAAATAGTTTGAGGAGCCACTGGCTCCTCAAATAATAAAATCAGGTACCAATAGCAAAGTGCCAAATAATAATATGCAGGAAAATAAAGCTTTTCAATACATCTCATGTCAGCTCTGTGATTTAAAGGGGATTTTCTGCAAAATTATATGGTTAACATGTCGACAACTTCATGCGGAGTGGTTTGGTATGAAATGATTTGTTCTAGAGAGACTTACAGAGTCAATTGTTCACAATGATGATGACAGGAATCAGACATCTGAGGAGTTAAATACCTCTAAAAACTTCCTCCCAGAAAGGTATTATATGGAATGGGTATGAATACACTGCCTCATGTCCAAGACATTATTTAACACCAACTTTTTGATAAAGTTTTGGTTTAAATGTATTTTAATCAATTTATTTTAATCCATTTATGGTAGAGGGATACAGGAAGGGTGTTTTCAGGCAAAATAGTCCCCAAGGAATTTTCAGATTTACCACTATTTTATCATCATCAGCATTACATAAAAACTGAGAAGACATGAGTAGGTTCACTGGTCCAGGTTTCTGTCACCATCACTGTAAAGACATGAGTCTGTAATTTCTTTGCAATTGAACCATTTCACATTAAAGCCATCTGAATGTCTGCTTGTATCTCAACCACTGAATTGTATAGAAATTTTGAAAAGTCAGTGGCATTCCTCTTCAAGTATTTCTGCCTTCAACTGTGCCTGATTCTTGACATATCCAGTCAGGTATTTTTCTTTAACGTGATTTGGGAGATGAATTTGGTGAAGGGTAGTTCTTTTCCTGCTATCATGTAGGCTGAATTGAATTTAATTTTAAGCTCTTTGATTTCTTTCTCAGCTGTGTTTTTGTTTGCACGAGACACTGTGCGGGTTAAGGGAGTTTATGTTTGCAGTGATGAAATCATGTGCACCTTTATGCATTGGACTCGCGCCATACTTTTTCAGTTTCTTTTTTTAAATTATTCGTTCTTTTTGAGAAACGAGCAGATCACCTCTTAAGGTCTGACAGAGACAAATATTCCATAAAAAATTTTTTTTTTGCTTTGCCATTTTCTGCACGGCACCGTTAATGGCAAAAAGCTCAGCTCTGCTCCACTCAAATGCTTTGTCAGTCAAGTTTTGCCACTGTGGTTGAAATTTATAAGAGCACAGGTTTTTTTTTTTGACAGGTGGACACATCCATGTGACCCTAAAGAATATCAGTTATGTTTTAAGATGAAAAATCATGAAAGAAGATACACAAAAAGCAATAAATACAGAGCAATAGTAATAAATAGTTACCCATAAAAATAATAATCCAAAGTTGCTACCTGTCACCACTGGCAGGTTAATTCATTTTATTACCCTCAAATGAATAACTTTGGTCGGAATTGTGGGGGCTGTCGTGGGCTGGAGGTTAGGGACCCAGCCTTGTGTCCGCTAGGTCACTGGTTCAATCCCCTGAACTGACAGTACAGTACAGCACAGTGCAATACAAATGCCCTTGAGCAAGGCACCTAACCCCCAACTTCTCCCCAGACACCATGGATAGGGCTGCTCACTACTCTAGACAAGTGTTCTCATTGCCCCCTAGTGTTGTGTTCGATAGCACTGTGTCACAGATGGGTTAAATGCAGAGGTGAATTTCCCTGTTGTAGGATTAATAAAGGGTAACAGCTTAAATTCAAGATCTTGTAAAATGTAATTCAGAAGAGTTTGTCAAGAGAATATCTGTACTCCACATGTACTATTTTTGATTGTCTTAAAAAAATATTGTTCCTTCGATCAACTCAAGGGGAACGCCACTGATTTTGCAAAATTACTCATTTTCATTCAATCATCTCAATCATTCAATGATTTAGATGTAAACAATGGTCACATTTTATCTGTTTACTTGCAGTCGTTCATTAGTTATTCAAAGTTTATTCAAAGTGGTATGGTGCAAAATGTACATTTCTAGGGAAATTTACCAAGTCAGAGTTGTTCACCATTGTAGTATAAGGAACCAGACATCCGTATGTCTAAACTACAAATATCACACTTTATCTGCTATCCAAAATGACCATTGATCTTACTTGTTTCTTATATGTCATGCTGATAATGGTAAAACACTGCTTTATTTGAAAAATTACATTTTCTTTGGGATCAGATTTTTCCTTACATCACCCTGCATGTACCTCTCTGCCCTGCATGCCCTTTGTGTTGGCAGCGTTGACTTGCACTGTGTAAATGAAACTATGTAAGTAACGCTATTCAATAGAGGAGCTGCCATATATCACAGCTGCACCTTGCTGATTAATTCAGAGTTTTGGTGAACTGTGCTGTACCAGAAAATAAATGGAGAAAATACAATATGCTGCATTTTCAGTTGCTGTTACAAGTACCAGAAATCCTAAAGTTCTGGCTAGCTAACTGTTTAAAGCTACAGACATATACCAACGTCGGACAACTATACAAACTGAACTAAAAACCGATGAAGACTAACTTACTCAAGACAAGTGAAGAAGTGCAAAGCGTATTTCTTCAGATGCGGCCGCTAAGAAAATGGCTGCTCCCTCTGTTGTATTTTCTGACACAGAAAGTTATAAAATGCTTTGGATGTCTGGTTCCAAGTACTATGAAGGTGAACAATTCTGACTCTGTAAATATTCTCGAAAGGCCACTTGGAATGGTTTTGTTTACATGCAAACCATTGAATGAATAAGTAATGTAGCAAAATCGGTGGAGTTCCCATTTAAGTTGTTGCACTGAGAATAAAAACGTGCCTTTAGTTTCTCCATTTGCCCAATTAAATGGACAAATTTCTTTTTAAAAATGCACAAAACACATATAAACAAGTGTAGATGTAAGCAATAGTAATAACAAATCAAAAACATTAACTCCAAGAGAGAGAGGGAGAGAAAAAGAATGGTTGGAAAGAATGACAGCTTGGATGAAAAGCAGAATCATTTTGGTCAAATATTCTCTAATTCTGCCCAAAGAGCAAGATGTTACTTTGATCACTGTGTATATAGAAAAATCATGCTACACTACATAGCCACATCAGTCTACTTGCACTTATTTTAAATGGCATCTGCTGTTAAGTGAATCCTGTTTTCTGCTATTACATCTGCTGCATCCCAAACCACACTAGCACACTGTGTAGTGTCTCAAAATGTAGTGCATTACAATTAGAAGTGCACTCATTAGTGTAGTAGGTAAAATATAGAGTGTGTTCCATTCTGAAGGCAGCTGCCTAACTAGTCGCTTCTAGTCAACTAGTCAACTCTCTTATTGGGCAGTATTTTAACCGAAAAGAAACCTTAGTAGGCATCGCAGTTGGTACAGCGCTTCAGAGCCATCATACGTCATAACGTTCACTGCGCTGGTCACATTTTATGTGTTTACTTGCAGTCGTTCGTTAGTTTACACTCTCCTCTGACTAAAGGGGGAACATCTCAATGTGAAAGGACAGCTCTGAATCTGCAGCAGCTGTTTTCTTGCACTGACACTGCTGTGGAAATGTGTATATGAAGAACAGGCTGATTTAAGGAGTCATATTACGGGGCAGTCGTGGGCTGGGGGTTAGGGAACTGGCCCTGTGACCAGAAGGTTGCCAGTTTGATCCCCACTGCCAACAGTCCATGACTGAGGTGTCCTTGTGCGACACCTAACCCCCAATTGCTCCCCGGGCCCCGTGGATAGGGCTGCCCACCGCTCCGGGCAGGTGTTCTCACTGCTCCCTAGTGTGTGTGTATTCACTAGTGTGTATGTGGTGTTTCACTTCATGGATGGGTTAAATGTGAAGGTGGAATTCCCCATTTGTGGAATTAAAAAAGTATCACTTATATCTATCGTTATATACTTGATTCAGCAGCCCAGATAAATACAGATAATCATGACTATTAGTTTATAAATCATTACAATTCATTCAGTTCTCATCCATCTTTTAATGAACCTGCTTTATTTCTAACAAAGGATAAACAATAATGTTATGTTTAATTTTGTACAAAATGCAATCAGAAAAAGGGAAAAAATTGAACCCAGGCAAACTGTCTAGCAGCTAATATGCATATGTTATGCATTCTCATCTGATTTATGAGCTCCCAGTCTGAAATTTAGCCGTCAACATTCACCTCACATTTCTGTGACTGTAGTAAATTCAGCAATACAAAACAAGTGGAGCAGCAAAAATAAGCATCTGTAGGATTTATTTTAAAAACATATTATTTCAGAACTTATACACAAGTTAATGCCGCTCCTCTTCCTCAGCCTCTCAGATGGCAGCCCCTCTTCCTCAGCCCCTCAGATGGCTGCCCCTCTTCCTCAGCCCCTCAGACAGCCGCTCCTCTTCCTCAGTGCCTCAGACAGCTGCTCCTCTTCCTCAGCCTCTGACAGCCGCTCCTCTTCCTCAGCACCTCAGACAGCCGCTCCTCTTCCTCAGCGCCTCAGACAGTACATATCCGTCGCTGTAACCTTCGTTCCTGAGGACAGAAAAAAATCCCTAAATACTGACTCTAAACTCTACTAAACAGTGAACAGCCAGTATTTTACACCAGACTCTCTTGTTTTGAAGAGTCAGCTCATTTACACAGTTAGCCTGCTAGCTAAGCTAACTAATGCTGGCTTTACCAAGCTACAAACGCAGCTGGTTAACTCGCCTTAGACCAGCGAACTGCCAGAATTTCACCACAGGAACTATTTCTAGATCTCTATTAACAAAAATACGTTCAGTACTTTACACAAATACAACAATTAATCAAAACAGTAAAGACAGAAGAGAAGAAATAAACTTACATTTGTAAAATCCTCGTTGGCAAAAAATGGCCACTTCGTCTGCCATGTTGATCAGAACAGAATGATGGAACTCTCAGCAGGTGAACAGTATTGTGGGATTGCCTTCACCAACATGGGTAGATGCAGTGCTGCCTTTAGATTTGGTCAAAGTAAGGCACCTTAGAAGGCAGCTGCCTTGCGCTGCCTGCCGAATGAGACAGCACTTGTCTCGTGCAAATGCTGCCTTAGAATGCTGCCTACTTGGACAGCTGCCTTCCAATTGCAATGGACCAATAGTGTGTGGTTTGGGAAGCAACCAATGAGATGCATTCAGCAGTTTAGCAGCTACAGTCACTGATTATAGCTCTGCTGTAGTGCTTGATAGCTGCTCATTAAAAATTTCCAAGTGAATGTTTAAGGTATTTCGTGAAAGTACAAAGGCTTATGTCTCAAGTGCTCAGACCTGGTGGTAATTAATTGCCCTATTTTGTTTCTACCCTGTACCATCTGGTCTTTCTTTCACTCTCCTTAGACTCTTTTTTTTTCTCCTACCCTCCTATCTTATTCAGTTGTACACTTCTGAATTTGTACAGCTGTTTTTGTTTTTGATTTTTTTGGATAACTGTGTTGTGAATAACAATATTTCTGTTATAATTTCTCTCCCAGGCTGTTTAATTGTAGTCTGACAGAGAAAAGCTATGCAGCTCTGGCCTCAGCTCTCAGCTCAGACTGTTCAAGTTTGAGAGAAATGGATTTGAGTTACAGTGAACTGAAGCAGGATATAAGTGTCAAGTTGCTCTCTGCTGGATTGGAAAATCCACACTGTAAATTGGAGAAACTGGGGTAAGATCATTACTTTCTCACCATAGATGCACACAAACACACACCACACACACACACACACACACACACACACACACACACACACACACACACAGACACATTAATCCATGAATGTGTGTAGGAGAGGATACTTGGATGATTACAGTAACTCATTTACATTCATTCATTCTCTCGAACACGTAATTTTCATTCTCATGACATGTTGGAAGGTGAAATCTTAAATTACCTTAATATACCTAATATTTCTCATTATGAGATTTTTTTTATTGTAAAAAATATTAGACTTTTCCTAATATTATTAACATTTTTACTTTTCTAAAGTAATTTTGTCTTGTTAAATTGTCTTATTCTAATCATGACTTTGTAGGTTTGAGGATCGAAAACAAGAAAAACAGAAATTAACCATATTTTGCTAAGAACAAAAATGAAACTGAATGCACAGTTATCATTAACAGTTCTGAACAAAAACAAAAAGGTATTTCAATATTTTCCAGTGTTTTGCAAGAATGTATTTTGAATTTACAGCTTCAGGAAAAAGGTCAAAGTTCTAATAGCTCAGGGTACAACATTTTCTATCCATTTGCAAAGCCAAACAAAGTTAGTTTCTTGAAAAAAGTTTGCTCCTTCTAAATTAAGTAATATACTAAAATAGCTGTGTTAAATTTGTACATCAAGTCAGTAAAGATGTGCCTTTACATTTTAGCTCAGTCACGTCATCTTCATAGGGCAAAAGGGTGTTCAGTTGGTTAATTTTAAGCCTGTAGTCTCATTAATGTGTAGTTACAACTTGTTATTTTTTCACTTGCTGGCCCAAAAATGTATTTCTAACTATGCGACTGTTTCTTTGTATCCCAGAACAGAACTAGAATCTTGTTTTTGTCTTGATAAACATTTATAAGTGTTTTCTCAATATTGAATATATTCAATTAAAGTATGTATTACACAGATAACCTTGTCTGTTTGCTGTCAAAATCATGATTATAAATGGTATCGTGATTTAGTTTACAGTACAAATTGATTATTATTTTATCAACCTACCCTAAAGCATTACTGTTTGATTACAGCAGTGAAGGTGCTTCACTCTGGGGTGAGTCATAAGACTAGAAAAATTTGCAGGGAGGCTGACACATAATATTGTTATTGACCTGGCAGTAGTCAGAAGTCTGGCTTGTGAGACTAATAAATGATCGTTTTATGTATGGAATGCATTACCTTTACTGCATGAACACAATTCCAATCACTTCTTTAACTTTTTAATATTGTTTTAGATCCAGGTACAGCCATTCATTTTTAAGCATTCAGTATTAGGTCTGTGGCAGCACATGACCAAAACAGTACTGGATGAGCTAGAAATATGACTGGCTCCCCCTGCATTAAAAGCTGGGTTAGATCAGGAGTCACAACCCAATGTTAAGAAAAGCCATTTTGTCTTTTCTACAAAAATCAGACCACCTTCGGAGCCACAACATTTAATGTCCAATATGTCTCAGCATGTGCTGATGTCCTAATATAGGTTTAACAATATCAACAAAAATGCAGACTTACTTTGCTCTGCTTTAAGCTTTAGATATAGCTGCTTTCCTCCCCTTTTTATCTGGAAAATTCTCCTCAAAAGTAGAGCAGCCTATTGTAAAATTTCACTCAATATTCAATGAGGCTGAAATCGCTTCTTATTCACCAGCTTCTTGTTTGAATTTTCCCATTCCACCTTAAATTCTGCCTGAGGCACCAGAATGTAAATGCAGCACCATTGAAGGTATGGGGAAATTCGAAAGAGAGGCTTGCAACTTTTTAATGTTTGACAGGCTCTCATTGCCGATTTAACGTTACAGGAAACCAGCTGCGCTACTTATAAATGCAAAGTCCATTTGTCTAAATGTTCATCTTGTCGTAGCTACTGGTTAGACAAGACTGCATTGCTATGTGACCTATAGTCTGCACGCCAGTTCTCAGTCGTTGAGAACCAGGATTTCGTGCTTTGTTGCACACTTTGGGGCCGAGATACAGCAACCGGTCTCGAAGATATTTTACTGACACAGTAACCCCCCCATTCTCTACAACAAGACCAAAACAGAAATGACAAAATCAAAAAATTATAAAAGGAAATGGGTAGGACAGCTGTAACGTGCTGTGTGGACATCTATTGCCACAGGATCTTATTTCACCGTAACTATGCATTTTATCACAGATGAGTGGCAGCTAGTGCTCATGTGCCCCAAAAAAGAGCAGTGAATAAAACCCTTGCAGTTCACTTGCCGCATACATTTGTGTCACTTTCAAAAGAAGGTGCTCTGGCACTGTTTCAGAATTTCAAAGTAAATGTGTATAGGCAGGGATTGATTTATAAATCATGGGCTCCTGGACATGAACCAACGCAGAGCCCACCACACATAAACCAATGCAGCCCACCCTGTCCCTCTCCCCCTATAACCAAATGCAAGGAGCCCTGAACACCCTGCCCCCAACATAAAACGTGAATTTCATGCAAAAAATGCAAAATTGCATATAACCCCAATTCCAATGAAGTTGGGATGTTGTGTAAAACATAAACAAAAACAGAATGCGATGATTTGCAAATCCTTTTCAACCTATATTCAATTGAATACACTATAAAGACAAGATATTTAATGTTCAAACGGATAAACTTTATTGTTTTTTGCAAATATTCATATTTTATGCCTGCAACACGTTCCAAAGAAGTTGGGGCAGGGGCATGTTTACCACTGTGTTACATCACCTTTCCTTTTAACAACACTCAATAAGCATTTGGGAACTGAGGACACTAATTGTTGAAGCTTTGTAGGTGGAATTCTTTCCCATTCTTGCTCGATGTACATGTTCAGTTGCTCAACAGTCCGGGGTCTCCATTGCCATTTTTTGCGCTTCATAATGCGCCACACATTTTCAATGGGAGACAGGTCTGGACTGCAGGCAGGCCAGTCTAGTACCTGCACTCTTTTACTACGAAGCCACGCTGTTGTAACACGTGCAGAATGTGGCTTGGCATTGTCTTGCTGAAATAAGCAGGACGTCCCTGAAAGAGACGTTGCTTGGATGGCAGCATATGTTGCTCCAAAACCTGTACCTTTCAGCATTAATGCTGCCTTCACAGATGTACAAGTTACCCATGCCATGGGCACTAATCCACTAACACACCCCCACACCATCAGAGATGCTGGCTTTTGAAATTTGCACTGATAACAATCAGGACAGTCCTTTTCCTCTTTGGCCCGGAGGACACAACGTCCATGATTTCCAAAAACAGTTTGAAATGTGGACTCGTCAGACCACAGGACACTTTTCCACTTTGCTTCAGTCCATCTCAGATGAGCTTGGGCCCAGAGAAACCGGCGGCGTTTCTGGGTGGTGTTGATATATGGCCTTCGCTTTGCATGGCAGAGTTTTAACTTGCACTTGTAGATGAAGCGACAAACTGTGTTCACTGACAGTGGTTTTCTGAAGTGTTCCCGAGCCCATGTGGGAATATCCGTTACAGAATGATGTGGGTTTTTAATGCAGTGCTGCCTGAGGGATCGAAGGTCACGGGCATTCAATGTTGGTTTTTTGCCTTGCCGCTTGCTTGCAGAGATTCTCCAGATTCTCTGAATCTTTTGATGATAGTATGGACTGTATATGATGAAATCCTTGAATTCCTTGCAATTGCACGTTGAGAAACGTTGCTCTTAAACTGTTGGACTATTTGCTCACACAGTTGTTCACAAAGTTGTTCATCCATGCTTGTGAACGACCTGAGCCTTTGAGGGATGCTCCCTTTATAGCCAATCATGACACCTGTTTCTAATTAAGCTGTTCACCTGTGGAATGTTCCAAACAGGTGTTTTTGACCATTCCTCAACTTTCCCAGTCTTTTGTTGCCCCTGTTCAAACTTCTTTGGAACGTTGCAGACATCAAATTCAAAATGAGTGAATATTTGCAAAAAACAATGAAGTTTATCCATTTGAAATATCTTGTCTTTGTAGTGTATTCAATTGACTATAGGTTGAAAAGGATTTGCTTTATTTATGTTTTACACAGCGTCCCAACTTCACTTGAATTGGGGTTGTACATTACACATACATTATAAGTATATTAGTAGCCTTAGTGTGTATGCAGAAAGTCTCATTGAGGACAAGGTTTTTTAATGCTCTTCTCCTTGCAGACTCATCCACCATTTCATCAAATTCCAGCTATTTAACAAGCTTCGACTCAATGCCCAAGAGTAACAGCATGTTAAGTCATCTTTTATTCAAAGTTTGTGTTTAATCCAACCTGTTAGGGGAAACAAACATTCTTATTTAAACCACTTAGCTTGATGTCAGAAATGTTTTAGACTTAACTGAATGCTTATTAGTTACACATCAGAGACATCAATAACATTTCTGAATTTATTTCAAATTTTAAATCGGGGTTCGTTGAGGGTACCTGGGCACATGCCCAGTCGGCACAGTTAGTAACCCTTTGCTGTGTATAAAAACAGCATTACTTTTGAGAACAGGACAGCAATCTCATCATGAAAAATATTAGATATGTCACCTACATTTAAGATTAAAATTTGTGCCAATGCATAGTTTTGCAGTGCTCACAAAGAAGGTACTGTACAAGTGCATCTCATTAAATTAGAATATCATTGGAAAGTTGATTTATTTAAACTTTCCAATGATAATCATCAACATTAAAAGAAATAAACACTTAAAATAGATCACTCTGTGTGTAATGAATCTATATAATATACGAGTGTCACTTTTTGAATTTAATTACTGAAATAAATTAACTTTTCGATGATATTCTAATTTATTGAGATGCTCCTGTATATTGGTAGTGTTAAATAGAGGTGCTGCTTTGCAATATATTGAATTTTTTATTTATTTTTATTTTTTGATGTTTATGATTGTGCAGATTAGATTTTGCTGGGTTGTGTTTGTATCAACGTCTTCCTGTAGGCTGTCTAACTGCAGTATTGGAAAGGAAGGCTGTGCTACTCTGGTTTCAGCTCTGAATTCAAACGCCTCACACCTAAAAGAGTTGAATCTGAACTGGAATAATCTAGGAGATTCAGGAGTGATGCTACTCTCTGGTCTACTGGAGGATCCACACTGTAAACTGGAGAATCTACAGTGAGTTACTGACTAATTGTATCTTTAACATGACATTTATGTGTGACAGTAAGACAGAGAAGGAAACAGAAACAGCAATCAATGCATTTTCTACTCTTATTTCCTCGCTATGAGATATCCAAGCTCATAAAATCTAGAGAAAGTGAGACAACCTTGGGAGGCAATATGATAATAACTAATACTGGCTTACTAAATTAGTTATCCCAGTTGTAACTGCATTTTGTATTGCCCTAATGCTTGGGATATATTTAATGTTGTTTTCCACCACTTTCTATCTTTAGCAATTCATGTATGAGTATGCATACAGAAAACAGTCTTTTAATAAATATTAAATCAGTGTTCAACTTTTAAAAAAAAATGTAACAGAACAATGCTACCTCATAAATTTTGTAACCCTTAGAAGATCAAAGCCATCCTTCTCTACAGCAAGGATCATAAAAAGTCTAGAATAAACAGCGAAACTCTCCATTAAATTCTTAATTCTTATTTATTAAACAAGATGAAAACAAGAGCAGGCTTTTAAATTGTGTATATGATTTAATAGTGCATAATCAGTCACATACTCAAATTATAATTCATAAATCAGTGGTTAACTTTGAGCTGTCCTCTTTCTTTAAAGCTCCCAAAAATAAAACCAAGAAATGAAGCTATGTTTTAACAAGTTGTACAAGTACAAAAGTCAGATTATTTCTCTTTTTCTCTTTATTATTAAGTTTTCACTGGTAAGCATAGATAAAATAAAGAGTCATGTGCATAGAGTTTACCACTGTATTGTAACAGTTAATCACTAATGCTTTAAACACAATAATATTCAGTTTTAAGACAGTGTTGTCTGTCCATCACATGATTTTGCAGTCTGCTATAAATCAATGTAATTTAATGCCATCACTGCCAATACCATAAGCTGGCAATTGTCATCTTGCAGTTAAATATTAATGCATATCCAACATCATTGTGAGCAGCGTTAGGCGCTGCTGACTTTTAGCTTTAGCTTTTGATAGCTTAACCTCCTTAAACTAACACAGTCTTGATATTGCTGCCCTGCAAAAAGTGATGCAACTCAATAGACCATTGCCTGTTGTAAATTGTATTTTTATAAGTGCTTATAAATGTTATAATGTTATAGATTATGATGTAATTATCATTTCTATTCCAGGCTGTTTTCTTGTGATCTCACAGAGAAAAGCTGTGCAATTCTGCTCACAGCTCTCAGCTTAAGCTCCTCTAGTTTGCGACAGCTGAATCTAGGTAACAATGAACTGCAGGATTCTGGAGTGAAGCTGTTCTCTGCTGGACTGGCAAATCCACACTGTAAACTGGAGATAATCTGGTGAGATCATTACTTTTTTACTATGAATGTAGATGAAATATGCACACAAAGATTTTTGTTTTGTTGTTGTTTATGTGTGTGATTCACAGAAACAAACATTTTCTCATTTTCATTCCTCCACTTGTTTGTGGCTACTGGGCCTTCCTTTCCTTCTTTTCCTCTTTTGTGTGCGTATGTCCTTTTAAGAGGTAATCAGATACCATAAAAGTGGGAGATTTAGGGGGAGTTTAGTTCGGTCAGTGGGATGAATTGCTATTCTTAATAAAAATAATAAAAAGAGAGATTATGATAGTAACAGTGGAGGGACAGTGAGATGGGGGGGGGGGGTGTAGAACCCAGATGAAGAGGGACAAAGGAAGACGGAACCAAGATGACTGTGAAGTGTCGGCCTCACTATCTGCCTCGTGAGTATTCGGCGGTGTTTTTGATTGCTGTTTACATAGCACCGGATGCTAATGCTAACAACGCGCTGAAGGAGCTTTATGACAACATCAGCTCGCTTCAGAACAAGCATCCGGAGGCGTTCTACTTGGTAGCGGGGGATTTTAACCACGTAGAACTGAAGAACACCCTGCCGAGGTTTTACCAACACGTCAACATCCCAACGCGAGGTAATAACACGCTGGACCGTGTTTACACCAACGTGAGGGATGCGTACAGAGCCTTCCCCCGCCCCCACCTCGGGCTCTCCGACCACATCTCCATCATGCTGGCCCCTGCATACCACCCCCCACAGAAGACCATCACTGTGTGGCCCAGTGACGGCGACGCTGTGCTGCAAGACTGCTTCGGCTGCACAGACTGGCAGGTCTTCAGGGAGGCTGCTGAGTGTGAGGGGGAGCTGGACCTGGAGGAGTACACATCTGCTGTTCTCGGGTACATCAGCAAGTGCACGGAGGATGTCACTACCACCAAGACTGTGACTTGCTACCCGAACCAGAAGCCCTGGCTGAACGCAGAGGTGCGCTCTCTGCTGAAAGCCAGGGATGCTGCCTTCAGGTCTGGGGACTCAGGTGAACTCAAGAGGGCTAGAAGAGAGCTGACTGTTGGAGTCAAGAGGGCAAAAGCAGCATATGCTCTGAAAATCCAGGGACACTTTTCCTCCCAGGATCCACAGAGTATGTGGAGGGGCATCAAGTGCATCACGGACTACAAATCCAACGTTGCACAAAGCTCCAAAGACCCATCCCTGCCTGAGGCTCTCAACAAGTTCTACGCCCGCTTTGAGAATCCTGACACCCCCCCCAGCACCAAACTCACACACTCACCAGGAGAGGAGCCCCTCAGCGTGACAGCAGCAGAAGTAAGGAGGACGCTGAGGAGGATCAACCCCTGGAAAGCTGCTGGCCCGGACAACATCCCCGGAAGGGTGCTAAGAGACTGCGCCGACCAGCTCTCGGACGTCCTGGCGGACATCTTTAACGCCTCCCTCATCCAGGCAGCAGTCCCCTCTTGCATGAAGACTGCCACCATCATCCCGGTCCCCAAGAGCTCTGCAGTGACGGGTCTGAATGACTACCGGCCAGTGGCCCTCACGCCGATAGTAACAAAGTGCTTTGAAAGACTGGTTCAGACCCACATCAAAGCCACCATCAACGTCACTGTGGATCCACACCAGTATGCGTACAGGAGGAATCGATCCACAGAGGATGCCATCTCCTCTGTGGTCCACACTGCCCTCACCCACCTGGAGCAGAAGGATTCCTATGTTCGTATGCTCTTTATGGACTTCACATCTGCTTTCAACACCATGACTCCTCAGACCCTGATAACAAAACTCTCCTCACTTGGACTGAGCTCTTCCATGTGCAACTGGGTCCTAGACTTCCTGACCAACAGGCCGCAGTCTGTGAGGATCCACAACATCTCCTCCCCCACCATAACCCTCAGCACTGGCTCCCCTCAGGGCTGTGTGTTGAGCCCCCTCCTGTTTACACTGCTTACATATGACTGCTCACCTATCCATCCAGGCTGTCATATTGTGAAGTTTGCGGACGACACAGCAGTGGTTGGATGCATCACAAACAGAGATGAGTCCAACTACAGGCAGGAGGTGGAACACCTGGAGGGTTGGTGCAGAGAAAACAACCTCTGCATCAACGTAAAGAAGACGAAGGAGATGATTGTGGACTTCAGAAGGGGCCATCATGACCACCTCCCTCTGCACATTGGAGGTTCTGAGGTGGAAGTGGTCGACAGCTACAGGTACTTGGGTGTGCACCTGAGCAGCAACCTCACCTGGAGCAACAACACTTCCACTCTGGTCAGGAAGGCACATCAGCGGCTCTACTTCCTCAGGAGGCTGAGACGAGCTGGACTCGGGAGGGCAGTCCTCACCTCCTTCTACAGATGTGTGGTGGAGAGCGTCGTGTGCTCCAGCATCAACATGTGGCATGGAAGCTGCTCTGCTGCAGATAGGAAAGCTCTGCAGACGATGGTGAAGGCTGCACAGAGGATTGTTGGGGTCAGCCTCCCCAGCACCACAGACATTTACACCTCCAGATGCAGGAAAAGGGCTACCTGCATCAGGAAGGATCCCACCCACCCAGCACACGCACTTTTTGTCCCGCTCCCCTCAGGCAGGAGGCTGCGGAGCATCAAGTGCAAAACAACCAGACTCAGAAACAGCTTCATACCAGAAGCTGTAAGGCTCTTAAATTCCAACTGAACACACTGCACTGACACTTACAAGAACAAGTACTGTTACAAACACTGTCACTTTAAACCGCACTGAGACACTTTATCTAGACACTTTATCCACTGCTCTAAGTCAATATCATGCTGCTATAGCAAACTTGCACTCTGGACTTCATATTGCTGCTAACTGCCTACTCTCCTACTCTCCCTCTCTTGTGTACTTTCTATTTTGTGTTTTTTGTATCTATTTGCTTATATTTATCTATTTTAATAACAGCTCTTGGGTGTAAACTGGACCATGAGATCTTAATTTCGTTCCACCTCATGTACCATGTGATGCGAATGACAATAAAATCTCCTTGAATCCTTGAATCCCTTGAATCCTTGGATAAGAAAGGACACAGGGAGACAGGTAAGCTAAATGATGAGGGGCTAAGAGAGACAGAGAACCCAAATGATGAGAGTCAGAAACTCAGATGATGAGTGACAGAGGGAGACAGAAAACCCAAGTGACGTGCATTGAGAGAGACAGAGGTGAACTAAAAAATCCAGATAAAGGGAAAGAAGGAGACAAAAAGTGTATATAATGAATAACATAGGGAGAAGAAAACCTAGATAATGAGGGATTGAGAGAGAAAGAGAACCCAGACAGTCAGAGACTAAGTGAGACAAAGAACCCAGACAATCAGAGACTGAGTGAGAGAGAATCCAGATGATCAGGTACTGAGAGAGACAGAGAACCCTGACGATCAGAGATTGAGTAAGAGGGAGAACCCAGATGATCAGAGACTGAGTGAGAGAGAGAACCCAAACGATCAGAAACTGAGTTAGAGAGAGAACCCAGATGATGAGAGAGTGAATGAGAGAGACAACCCACATGATGAGAGAGTGAGTGAGAGAGAACCCAGACAATCAGATACTCTTGAGAGAGAGAACACACACAAACAGAGACTGAGTGAGAGAGAGAGAGAACCCATATGATCACTGAGTGAATGAGAGAGAAAACCCTAACGATCAGAGACTGAGTGAGAGAGAGAACCAAGATGATGAGAGAGTGAGTGAGAGAGAGAACCCAAATGATGAGAGAGTGAGTGAGAGTGACAACTCAGATGATCAGAGAATGGGTGAGAGAGAGAGAACCCAGGTGATGAGAAACTGAGTGAGAGAGAGAACCCAAACAATCAGAGACTGAGTGAGAGAGAGAACCCTAATGATCAGAAACTGAGTGAGAGATAGAACCCAGATTATCAGAGAATTAGTGAGAGACACAACCCAAACAAATAGAGACTGAGTGAGAGAGACAACCCAAACAATAAGAGACTGAGTGAGAGAGACAACCCAAACAATCAGAGACTGAGTGAGAGAGAGAACCCTAATGATCAGAAACTGAGTGAGAGATAGAACCCAGATTATCAGAGAATTAGTGAGAGACACAACCCAAACAAATAGAGACTGAGTGAGAGAGACAACCCAAACAATAAGAGACTGAGTGAGAGAGAGAACCCAAACGATCAGAAACTGAGTGAGAGAGAGAACCCAAACGATCAGAAACTGAGTGAGAGTGAGAACCCAGATGATGAGAGAGTGAGTGGGAGAGAGAACCCAGACAATCCGAGAGTGAGTGAGAGACAGAGAACCCAAACAATCAGAGTGAGAGAGATCCCAGACAATCAGAGACTGAGTGAGAGAGAGTGAGAGACAGAGAACCCAAACATTTAGAAACTGAGTGAGAGAGAGAACCCAGATGATCAGGCACTGAGTGAGATAGAGAACCCAGATTATCAGACACTGACTGAGAGAGAGAACACACACAATCAGAGACTGAGTGAGAGAGAGAGAGAACCCAGATGATCAGAGAATTAGTGAGAGAGACAACCCAAACAATAAGAGACTGAGTGAGAGAGAGAACCCAAACGATCAGAAACTGAGTGAGAGTGAGAACCCAGATGATGAGCGAGTGAGTGGGAGAGAGAACTCAGATGATTATAGACTGAGTGAGAGAGAAAACCCAGACGATCAGAGACTGAGTGAGAGAGAGAACCCAAACAATAAGAGTGAGAGAGATCCCAGACGATCAGAGACTGAGTGAGAGAGAGAACCCAGACAATCCGAGAGTGACTGAGGGAGAGAGAACCCAGATGATCAGATATTGAGTGAGAGAGAACCCAGATGATCAGAGACTGAGTGAGAGAGAGAACCCATACAATCAGAGACTGAGTGAGACACAGAACCCAGATGATTAGGCACTGAGTGAGACAGAGAACCCAGACAATCAAAGACTGAGTTAGAGAGAGAGAACCCAAATGATCAGAGACTGAGTGAGAGAGAGAACCCAGATGATCAGAGACTGAGTGAGAGAGAGAGAACCCAAATGATCAGAGACTGAGTGAGAGAGAGAACCCAGATGATCAGAGACTGAGTGAGAGAGAGAGAACCCAAATGATCAGAGACTGAGTGAGAGAGAGAACCCAAACAATCAGAGACTGAGTGAGAGAGAGAACCAAGATGATCAGACACTGAGTGAGACAGAGAACCCAGACAATCAAAGACTGAGTTAGAGAGAGAGAACCCAAATGATCAGAGACTGAGTGAGAGAGAGAACCCAGATGATCAGAGACTGAGTGAGAGAGAGAGAACCCAAATGATCAGAGACTGAGTGAGACAGAGAACCCAGTCAATCAGAGACAATCAGGCATAAAGGGGGACAGAGAACTTAGATAAGAAACAGAAGAAAAGATAACCTGGATAATGCGAGACAGAGAGACTTTGATGACTTGAGACTTGATCGGAAAAAATCAGAAAAGACCTGCGACTCGACTTGAACACCAATAATTCAGACTTTACCTTCAGCTGCCTCTGTAAAAATAATCAAATTCTTATTCATTCTAGGTAAGAGTGTCTGCCAAGGGTTCTATATGTAAAATAAACTTAATGATTTCATAGCAGTGTCACAATAAAATTTCTGTTAAAAAAAACAATATTAAAAAAGCATTATTTAGAAGAAAAAAGGTAATGAATTAATGATTAAAAAAACCTTGAATTTAACTCTTAAAAATCTTTGCAGAATTGTCATGATATTTTTGTCAATGACAGTTAGGTCACCCTGGGCTACTTAGATATGCCATTATTTCACATGTTGATGCTAAAAGAATTTTGATCCAAAATGTATTAAATTTTGCAGACACTTTTTCGCTTATACAAATCTTGAAAATACGTGTCACCCCAGTGTCTGTGAGTGCAAGAATTGTGATGGTGGTTCATTCTGTTGCTTATTATTAAGTAAAAATAAACAATTAGCATAAGGTGGCCATGTTTTTAAATGAATTTTTGTGCTTTTGGATTCATGCTAAAACTCACACAGTGTTAAAACTCATACAGCATGGCAAGGCAGGCTTTATTTTTTAACATCAAATTGAGTTGCATGTTTACTCTCAGTTTTTTTGAGCTTTTTAATAATCAAAATCAATGTAAATTGAAAGACGGGCTAAATATTTAGTTTATATCAAATCAAATCAAATTTATTTGTAGTGCTTTTTACAATGGATGTAAAAATGGACAAAGCAACTTCATAGAATTCCAGAAAAGACAAAGTTTTAACAAGAATGTAAAAACCCCAGGTGAGCAAGCCAGGGGCGACAGTGCCAACAACTACCTACAAATGATTATACTACTAGTATTAATAGCAGTAGTATTAGTAGTAGTAATAGCTAGGAGTCTATGAAAACATCAGTGTAGGGTGGGCAGCTAGTTCAAGGCAGGTGGCAGTAGCTGGGGCGTGGCGGCTGGTCTGAAGTGGGTAGCAGGAGAGCTCGACAGTCAGTCGTCCTTCAGTGTCCAGCCGGACAAGTGGGCGGTTGTATACTCGGAAAAAAGGCAGGGAGATGGAATCAGTTTTATTCTGTCTGTTTGTACATAAAACAGGGAATGTGAACATTTCCAGAGTGTGGCTAATGACTCCGGCAGATCTGACTATGACAGCTTCACTAAAAGGAGAGAACCAGAAGGACACACAGACACGAGAGCACTCTGAAACAGTTTGGCATCCCTCCGCTCCACCGTCCACAAACCTGAGTGACTGCGTGCGAGCAGCGGGACGACAGCCCCAGCGTCTCAGTTTACTATAATTCCCTGTGTCCATGGACCCCTGGATCTGCTGCCTTTATCTAAGGAGGAACACTACCTACCAAAAGCTAAAAGCTGCAGCAATTATGAATTCTAGGAACTATTAATAAGCCAGCACTCTGGGATCTGAGTAGTCGCGATGGCTCGTAATGGGAAATAAAGTCTTGCAGGTACTCAGGAGCAAGCCCATGTAGGGCTTTATACATCAATAAAAGAATTATATAATCATTACAGAATTTAACAAGTAGCCAATGAAGTGATTATAGCACTGGACTGATATGATGAAATTTTCTAGCTTTAGTGAGGACCCTGGCTGTGGCATTTTGGACTAGTTGAAGTTTGCTTAGATTCCTGCTCGTACATCCTGACAGTAGCGCGTTACAGTAGTCTAGCCTGGAAGTAATAAAGGCATGTACTAGTGTTTCTGCATCACGCAGGGATAGGGCATTTCTTATCTTGGCAATGTTGCGAAGATGTAGAAAAGCTGTCCTAGTGATGCTGCCTATGTGTTGATCGAATGATAAATCTGAATCAATTATGATGCCAAGATTTTTTTCTGCTGAGCCTGGTGTGAATGGAGAGTCAGCGAGATTTAAAATTAAATCTGGTAGTTTACTTCTTGCCAATTTTGGACCCAGAAGGAGAACCTCTGTTTTGTTACTGTTTAGTAGGAGGAAGTTCCATAACATCCAGCATTTCACGTCTTTTACACAGTCCTCTATTTTCTTTAATCTGTATTTGTCATCAGGCTTGGCTGATATGTACAGTTGCGTACCGTCTGCTTAACAATGAAAGCTAATGCCATGGTTACTTATAACTGTGCCTAACGGTAACATCTTCTTCTTTCGGCTGCTCCCTTTAGGGGTCGCCACAGCGGATCATCTGCTTCCATCTTGCCCTATCCATTGCCTCCTCTACTTTCACACCAACCATCTCCATGTCCACCCTCACTACATTCATAAACCTTCTCTGAGGTCTACCTCTTCTCCTTCTACCCGGCAGCTCCATCTCCAACATTCTTTGCCCAATATATCCACTATTCCTCCTCAACACATGTCCAAACCATCTCAACCTAGCCTCTCTGGCTTTATCTCCAAATTGCTCCACCTTCACTGTCCCTCTGATCTGCTCATTTCTAATCTTGTCCATCCTTGTCACTCCCAACGAAAATCTCACCATCTCCAGCTCAGCCTCCTCTCTTTTAGACAGAGCCACAGTCTCCAAACCATACATCATAGCAGAACGCACTACTGTCTTGTAAACCTTCCCTTTCACTCTTGCTGCTATCCTTCTGTCACACATCAGCCCTGACACCCGTCTCCACCCACTCCATCCTGCCTGAACCCTCTTCTTCACCTCTTTTCTACACTGTCCATTGCTCTGTATGGTTGACCCAAGATATTTGAAGTCATCCACCTTTATGACCTCTACTCCTTGCATCTTCACCTTTCCACCTGCCTCCCTCTCATTCACTCTCACCGCAGATTACAATGTCATCTGCAAACATCATGGTCCATGGGACCTCCTGCCTGACCTCATCTGTCAACCTGTCCATCACCATTGCAAATAAGAAGGGGCTCAAAGCTGATCCCTGATGTAACCCTACCTTCACCTTGAAACCATTTGTCACTCCAACTGCACACCTCACTACTGTCTCACTATCCTCATACATGTCCTGCACCAGCCTAACATACTTTTCAGCTACACTTGACTTCCTCATACAGTACCACAGTTCCTGTCTTGGCATCCTATCATACGCCTTCTCTAGATCCACAAAGACACAATATACCTCCTTCTGACCTTCTCTGTACTTCTCTACCAACACTCTCAATGCAAAAATTGCATCTGTGGTACTCTTTCTGGGCATGAAACCAATCTGCATTTCACTGATCTGAACCTCTTGCCTTAGCCTTGCTTCAACAACTCTTTCTCATACCTTCATGGTGTGGCTCATCAACTTTATACCTCTGTAGTTACTGCAGCTCTGCGCATCACCCTTGTTCTTAAAAATGGGGACCAATACACTGCTTCTCCACTCATCAGGCAAACGGTAACGTGTATAGTGTAAATAATAATGGTCCTAAAATAGAGCCTTGCGGAATTCCAAATCTTACTTTTTAATAATTGGAAGATAAATTGTTTACACTGACGAACTGATAACGTTCTGTTAGGTAAGATTGGAACCATGATAGGGCTGTCCCTGTGACTCCAACCATGTTTTCTAACCTTTCTAGGAGACTATTGTGGTCTATTGTATCGAAAGCTGAGCTGAGGTCAAGTAGCACTAACAGGGATACATAGCCTTGATCAGAGACAAGAAGATGATCATTAGTTATCTTAACTAGAGCCGTCTCGGTGCTGTGACATGGCCTGAATCCAGATTGGAATTTTTAATATATATGGTTCTTATGTAGATATTAACTAAGTTGTTGGGCCACAGCTTTTTCTAAGATATTCGATGTAAATGGTAAGTTAGAAATAGGCCTGTAATTAGACAATATGCTAACATCAAGATTTGGTTTCTTGATCAGAGGTTTGATAACTGCTAACATAGCCCAGACTAAGGGACGAGTTTACTATAGTTAAAAGAGGGTTTATAATGACTGGCAGTACTTCTTTGAGTAATTTTGAGGGAATTGCATTGAGTATGCAGGTTGTGCAATTTGCAGAGGAGATAATCTTCATCTAGCTCTAGCTGTGGGAGTGGGTGAAAAGTTTTCAGGCTCTTTTCTACAACTGTGTTTTGTTTTATATCAGCCAAGTCAGATGAGAGCCAAGTTGGATTTAATACTGTGGGTTGAATTTGTTGTCTAATATTTTCAATTTTATTGTTAAAGAAGTCCATAAAAACTTCACTGGTGAGAGTTGCTGGGATTTCTGGTTCAGTACCTGCCTGATTTTTTGTGATTTGGGAAATTACACTAAACAGGATTCTAGGGTTATATTTATTGTTCTCGATCAGCGAGGCCAGATATGCTGAGCGAGCTTTAGTGAGAGCATTTCTATACTCTATAAGGCTGTCCTTCCAGGCAGAGTGGAACACTTCCAGCTTGGTTTGTCGCCATTTACACTGTAGTTTCCGAACTGTTTGTTTTAAGGTACGGGTTTTATCGTTGTAGCATGGGGCGAGCTTTTTCTGCCTTATTCTTTTTATTTTAAGTGGCACCACATTTTCTAAAGTGGATCAGAAGGTATTTTCTAAATAATCGGTTAGTAAATCTAGTTCCATTGGGTCTGATGGAGTGAAAACTGCCATTGATAGTTCTGGCAGATTTTCTGTAAATTGTAGGGCGGTAAAAGGTTTTATTGAGCGCTTTGTAGAATAATGAGGTGACGTATATTATGGTTAAGACGTAGCTCATATGAAATTAGGTAATGATCGGAGACTGCTGAGGTTTGGGGTAGGATAATTAAGCTTGTTTATGTTAAGACCTAGTGTCAAAACTAAATCTAATGTGTGACTACAGTAGTGTGTAGGCCCTGTCACATTTTTGGTAATACCAACAGAGTCTAGAATTGAAGTAAATGCCTTTTTAGTGGGTCATCTACCTTCTGAAAGTGAATATTAAAATGTCCTACAATTATTACTTTATCATTGCACACAGCCAGGTTTGCAGCGAAATCACTAAATTCTTGGACCTGGTGGCCTGTAAATGTTAAATAATGAAAATGCATTCTTTTTTGTGACATGAATGGAAAGGACCTCAAAGGAAGTGAAAGTGTCACATTGTTTCTGACTAATATCTAGAGTATTTTGGTAGATTACACAGACTCCACCTGCCTTGCCTGATAATCTTGGCCTATGTGCATAATTATAGCCTACAGGCGTGACTTCATTTAAAGCTGAATATTCATCTGGTCTAACCCATGTTTCAGTGAGACAGAAAATGTCAAATTTATGATCGCTTATAATTTCATTTACAATGACTGCTTTTGAGTTTAGTGATCTTATATTGAGTAGTCCAAATTTTAGATCTAAGGTGTTAGTGCTATCATCTGAGGATATATATTGATTAGATTGTTTAAACGGGCTGATTGAGTTTTTCTATGATTAAATTTAGTTTTAATTCGGGGCAAAGACACAATCTCAATAAAGTTGACCCTGGGTGACGCCTCAAGGTGGATCTCAGACTGCCGGTTTAGCCTGTCTGTCTGTGGCCTGGTCCCGGCTCTTGACTGTCAGCAGCTGTTTACACTACTCTGTCGACTAACTAAAAGACTATGAGCTATGCTGCAAGAAAGTAAGGCAGCACCCTCCCACATGGGGTGAACACCATCCCTACCTATATGACCAGGCTTGCCCTCGAAACAATTGTTCATAAAGCCCACATGATTTTCGGGAACACCACTTGGACATCCAGCAGTTTAACGCTGAAAGCCTGCTGTAGGCTTCCGCGCCGCACCGCATTGGGATGGGGCCAGAGCAAATTACGGCATCTGATATCGTCTGGGCCTGTTTAATCAACTCTCTAATCTTACCCTTAGTTATCTCAGACTGCCGCAGATGAATATCATTGGCCCCTACATGAAAGACTATCCTCAAATATTTCTTATCAGTTAACAGTCTAAGGTTGCCACTAATGTCCGGCGCTCTGGCTCCTGATAAACATCTAACTGTTACTGCTGGTGCCACTAAAGGAGTAGCTAATTTCACGTGTCGGACAATCGAGTCTCCCATAACCAGAGTACTTTTAACACGCTCCACAGTGGGTGTTTCACTGAGCGGGGCAAACCTGTTTGACATGCGAATTGGAGGAGCGTGGTGTTCCGGTGGGCTAGCTTTAGACTCAGTGTTAGCATTAGCCTTAGCTTTCTGGCTAGACCGCTGAGTCGTCACCCATTCACCCTGCTGTAAGGGCTCTAACGCCGGAGTCGAGGGGGAGCTAACTCTCCCTAAGGCACCTGGAGCTGCTAACACTGAATCTTGCTGTCTATCCCTTAATAAACCCCGGATGCGCACCTCTAGCTGGTCCACTTTCTCCACCAGAGAGCTAACTAGCTGGCACTTAGCACAAACACAGCCACTATCATTATCACTAGAGGTGGAAAAGGGGGTTAAACTAAACATGCCACACTTCAAGCAGACGAAACAACCAGCAGAAGCCATGATATTTCAGGTATTATTATAGGTATTACAGGTATTATTTATAATAATGTTTATTATATTTATTGTTATCCATCTCTTAGTATACACTATATTGCCCAACCTTTGCAGCTACAATGGCTTCAACTCTTCTGGGAAGGCTTTCCACAAGGGTTAGCAGTGTGTTTATGGGAATTTTTGACTGTTCTTCCAGAAGCACATTGGTGAGGCTAGACATTGATGTTGGACAAGAAGGCCTGGCTCACAGTCTCAGCTCTAATTTATTCCAAAGGTGTTCTGTCTTGTTGAGGTCAGGACTCTGTTCAGACCAGTCAAGTTCTTCCCCACCAAACTCGCTCATCCATGTCTTTATGGACCTAGCTTTATGCACAGGTGCGCAGTCATGTTGGAACAGGATGGAGCTGTCCCCAAACTGTTCCGACAAAGTTGGGAGTGTGAAATTGTCCAAAATCTCTGAAGCATTAAGAGTTCCTTTCACTGGAACTAAGGGGCCGAGCCCAACTCCTGAAAAAAAAAACCCACACCATAATCCCCCCCTCCACCGAACTTTACACTTGGCAAAATGCAGTCAGACAAGTACCGTCTCCTTGCAACCGCCAAACCCAGACTTGTCCATCAGATTGCCAGACAGATTCATCACTCCAGAGAACACATCTCCACTGCTCTTGAGTCCAGTGGCGGTGCTTTACACCACTGTATTCAATGCTTTGCATTGCACTTGATGATGTAAGGCTTGAATGCAGCTGCTCGGCCATGGAAACCCATTCCATGAAGCTCTCTATGCTGTTCTTGAGCTAATCTGAAGGCCACATGAAGTTTGGAGATCTGTAGTGATTGACTCTGCAGAAAGTTTGCGACCTTCGCGCACTATGCGCCTCAGCATCCGCTGACCCTGCTCTGTCATTTTATGTGTTTTTTTACACCTGTGGCCATGAGAGTGATTGGAAGACCTGAATTCAATGATTTGGATGGGTGAGTGAATACTTTTGGCAATATAGTGTATGTTTCAATGCCTGTTTGTTTCATTTTGTGAAGTGCTCTTAGTCTTATGTATGGGACACCATTCTCTGTTGTGTTACTCAACCCTTCCCCCACTCTCTCAGCACAGAAACAGTGCAGGGCATACGTAGAGCACCTGGCATCATCTGGCTTGAAAAATCACCAAAAAGCCTGATCTCAAACTGTTTGCGTAATTATTATCTGTATTTAACTAAAGTTTATGATTATCAGCACTAAACTCAGAGTCAGGGAATTGTTTGAGACAAAAGGAGAATTTCTAGACTGAATATTAAGGCATTTAAATGGACATAAATTTGCAGGATTTGAATGGTGGTTTTCTGAACTTGAATTATTGACTGAATTTTTGCTGCAGCTGCATAAAATCACTCTGGACACACATGGTCCTGCTGATGGTTATGATGGCTGTATTTTGACGCTATTTTAAGCCTATTGTTGCAAATTAAAGGCTAAAGTAGAGAGCGAATAGCAGGTTTTTGGGTGGTTTCAAACCAGATATGAGATGAGGCTTGGTTACAGCTTGATTTTCTCTCTCTGGTTAGTGAGGTCACTGTCTCCTGAGGACTGTGATGTGTGAATCATCATCATCATCATCATCATCATTGTCGTTAACCGCTTAGTCCAGATAGGGTCGCGGTAGCAGTTGGGAGAGCAGAGGATCCCAGATGACCCTGTCCCCCGCAACTTCCTCCAGCTCATTCCCAGGGACCCCAAGCTGCTCCCAGGCCAACTTGGAGTTGTAATCCCTCCAGCGGGTCCTAGGACGTCCCCGGGGTCTTATCCCAGTGGGCTGTGCCTGGTACACCTCCACCAGGAGGCGTCCAGGGGTCATCCGAATCAGATACCTGAACCACCTCAGCTGGCTCCTCTCAATGCGGAGGAGTAGCGGCTCTACTCCGAGCTCAACCCAGATGGCCGAGCTCCTCACCCTATCGAATGAAGTGTAGCCTGCCACCCTGCGAAGAAAGCTTATTTCCGCTGCTTGTATTCGTGATCACATTCCTTCAGCCATTACCCACAGCTCATGACCATTGGTGAAGGTCAGGATGTAGATCGACCGGAAAACAGAGAGCTTTGCCTTATGGCTCAGCTCCCTCTTCACCACTACAGTCTGGTACAGTGACCGCATTACTGCTGCTACCAGTCCCAGCCTGCGGCCGATCTCACGATCCCTCTTCCCATCACTTGTGAAACAAGACCCTGAGATACTTAACCTCTTCCACCTGGGACAAGTCCTTTCCCCTTACCTGAAGTGGGCATGCCATACTTTTCTGGGCTAAGACCATGGACTCAGATTTGGAGGTGCTGATCCACATAACGACCACTTCACACTCACCTGCAAACCGCTCCAGTGAGTGCTGGAGGCATCCATGTGGTTCAGCCAAAAGAACAACATTGTCTGCAAATAGATGAAGACACGGACACGCCACCCTCCGGCCTCCACACATAATGCCCTCCTGACCATGGCTACGCCTTGACACCCTGTCCATGAATATCACGAACAGGAGTGGAGACAAGGCACAATCCTGGCGGCGTCCAACGCTAACACCGAAAGGGTCCGACTTAATGCTGAATATACAAACACAGCTCTCACTCCGGGAGTACAGAGATCGAATGGCCCGGAGTAGTAGCCCTGGTACCCCATACTCCTGGAGGACCTTCCACAAGATATCTTGGGGAATACGGTCATAAGCCTTCTCCAAATCCACAAAACACATGTAGACTGGGTTGGCAAACTCCCATGCCCTGTCAACAATCCATGAGGGGGTGAAAAGCTGGTCCATTGTTCCACAGCCAGGACGGAATCTGCATTGCTCCTCCTCAAGGTTCAGCTATTGGTCGAAGTCTCCTTTCCAGCACCTTGGCATAGACTTTCCCAGGGAGGCTGAGCAGTATGATACCCCAATAGTTGGCACACAACCTCCGATCTCCTTTTTTTAAAAACGGGGACCACCAGCCTGGCCTGCCAGTCCAAGGGTCCTGTTCCTGAGGTCCATGCAATATTGTAGAGTCGCGTCAGCCACAACAGCCCCACAATATCCAGAGCCTTAAGCATCTCCAGATGAATCTCATTCACCCCCGTTGCCTTGCCACTGAAGAGCTTGCCAACTACCTCAGTGACCTCCACCAAGGAAATGGAGCTTGACATGCCAGGGGCCTCCAGCCCTGACTCCTGGCTCCTTCTAATGAGCGACAATATCCTAACTTGATGTCAGTGTTTCTCCATCCTTGCCGAATATAGCTTGCGCGCAGCCACCCTGACCACTCCTGAGTCACCGGACAGTTGTCCAGAACCTCCTTGAAGCCGACTGAAAGTCTTTTTCCATGGCTTCGCCAAGCTCGTTCCACGCCCTGGATTTTGCTTCTGCCACCATGCTACCTTTTTTGCCTGTTGGTACCAATCTGCTGAGTCAGGAGTCCTTCGGGCCATCCAGTCCCTAAAGGCCTCTTTCTTCAGCTTGACGGCCTCAGTCACCACTGGTGTCCACCAGGGGGTTCTTGGATTACCGCCCTGACAGGCACCCACAAGTTTTGGCCACAGCTGTGCCTGGCAGCTTCCACAATGGAGGATTTTAACAGAGTCCATTCAGACTCCATGTCCCCTACCTCCCCCGGGACATGGGAAAAGCTCTCCCGGAGGTGGGAGTTGAAATCATTCCGAACAGGGGCCTCTGACAGTCGTTCCCAACATACCCTCACTATTCTCTTGAGCCTACCAGGTTTGATCATCAGTCTTCCCTGCCATCTGATCCAACTCACCACCAGATGGTGATCAGTTGACAGCTCAGCACCTCTCTTTACCTGAGTGTCCAGAACAGATGGTCCCAAGTCAGATGAAATGACAACAAAGTTGATCATTGACCTCTGACCCAAAGAGCTCTGGTGCCATGTACACTTACGTACATCCTTGTGTTCGAACTTGGTGTTTGTTATGGACAATCCATGCCTGGCACAGAAGTCCAATTACAATTCACCATTCAGGTTTAGATCGGTTAGGCCATTCTTCCCAGTCACACCTCTCCAGGTCTCCCAGTCATAGCCAACATGAGAATTGAAGTCTCCCAGTAAGACTATGGAGTCTGTAGGCAGGACCCTTTCCAGAACCCTGCCCACTCACTCCAAGAAGGCTGAATACTCTGAGCTGTTGTTTGGTGCATAAGCTCACACAAAAAAGTTTTACTCTCTGTGATTTTAACCCCTGAGTAGGAGAGGGACCAACCCCTATCCAGGAGTTTGATTCCAGACCCGACACTGTGGGTGGAGGTGAGCCCAAGTATATCTACTTGGTACTTCTCAACCTCCCACACAAGCTCCAGCTCCTTTCCCCCCAGTGAGGTTACATTCCACGTACCAAGAGCCAGTTTCTGCTGCAGGGGCCTAGGCCACCAAGGGCTCCCCTGCAATCTCCCACTGCCTGTGCAGCACTGCACCGCTTCCCCATGCTGGACCTTGCGGGTGGTGGGCCCACATGGTGCTACCACCAGGCCTGGCTCCATGGTCCTGGTGGCTCTCTCCTGGGCAGGGTACATGATTTTTCTGTGCCTGTTTTTCATGGTGGGTTTTTGGATCGCATTAGTCTGGGTCTTCACTCCAGACCTGTTCGCCCTGGGATACCCTACCAGGAGCATATTGCTCCCGACGACTTAGCTCTGACTTAGATGTGTGAATCATGTTGCTATTTTAACCTGTGGTTGGAATATAAAGACTACAAGCATATATCAGGATTTTGGATGATGTTTTGCATTAATCACTGATGCTGATGTTTCATTATTGCGGTGGAGATGAGCGGGTTTTGTCAGAAAAGCCCTTTTGTACAGTTGTTTGGGGGCAGTCGTGGGCTGGAGGTTAGGGAACTGGCCCTGTGATTGGAAGGTTGCCAGTTCGATCCCCTCGCGCCGATAGAACATGACTGAGGTATCCTGGAGCAAGACACTTAACCCCCAACTGCTCCCCGGGTGCCGTGGATAGGATTGCCCTCTACTTGCCCTGCAAGTGTGTTCACTGCCCCCTAGTGTGTGTGTGCTCACTAGTGTGTGTATGGTGTTTCACTTCACGGATGAGTTAAATGCGGAGATGAAATTTCCATTAATGTGGGACTAATAAGTATCACTAAAACTTAAGTAAAGTACGTCTCATAGTTTTACTCCTCATCTGTCTCTTCCAACATCAGTCTCTGTAACACAGTGACAGCAGGAATCACATCTGAGGAGCACACTACCACACCAGTTTTATGTCTTCTTGGAGTCTTTTGTTGGGCTGTTTGAATGTAGTTGAATGTTGTCTAAAGATAGGCATGTAAATCTTGTTAACTCACACTGTAAGTGTGAATGGACCATTGCACCTGGACAAGGCCTAAGATTTATATTCTCACTCTGAACTACAATACTCCATCAACGCCCTGTCCATAAACACTTTCAGATAATGCCGTTGCATTCAAAATAACATGCTGCGGGCTGAGTACTGAGCAAACAAGTTGATAAACTGAGCAGTGCTGACAACACACTGCACCAAAGCTAAAAGCAGGTGATGATGTGCATGGTAGGACGTTACACTCTCTCTACAGCCTATTATATAAACAAAATTTTGTATAAGTGTATTAGCATTTGTACCTAACTGTTTTATTCAGTCAAACAGAGTAAAGTTGGTGGTAGCAGATGTTGACTTTTTTCCTTTCATTTTTGCTGGCATTTGTGTCTCCACCTGTATAGAGGAAGGAGGTGTGATGGTGTGTGTTTAAAAACAGGCTAAATTCATGGTAGAAATCTTCCAGGGTGAAATGTTTAGTGAACAGCAACTTTGTGTTCAACTGTCACAGAGTCAGTAACCCTTCAGTGTTTGCAGAGCATCCTTCACTGCATTTGTTCAATGGCATGGTAGTGTATGTCATAGCTGGTATTGAATTGTTGATACCAGTGAATTTTTATGAGCACAAGTGGTATCGGCCCAAAACCTGATAGCAGTATCAATACTGGTGCATCCCTATTTCTAAACATATGCCCATCTGTGTTTCTGTGAGCTGTAAGTGTTTTTTTTATCCATGTCTCTACAGGCTCTGTAACTGTGGCATTGGAGAGGAAGGCTGTGCTGCTCTGCTTTCAGCTCTGAATTCAAACCCATCACATCTGAGAGAGCTAAATCTCAATTCCAATAGAACAGGAGGCTCAAGATTGAAGCTCTCTGCTTTGCTGGAGGATCCATTCTATAAACTGGAGAAACTACAGTGAGTTGCTGAATTAGTGGTTTTATACAAGAGTTCAAGCCCTTGACCACTAGCCCATAAGCTGCCTAAAAAAACATAGGTACACAAAAAGGTTTCTTTGTGAATCATCTAGGTGTCTGTATAAAAAGTAAATAAATATGTGGGTGTTCAGTGATTTATTGTTTTTGTAGTCCTTTTTTTAGAATAATTTAATCCAGACAGGGCGGCACGGTGGCATGGGTGGGTTGCACTGTAGCCTCACAGCAAGTAGGACCTGGGTTTGATTGCCTGACCAGGTGACAAGGGTCCTTTCTGTGTAGAGTTTGCATGTTCTCCCTGTGTCTGTATGGGTTTCCTCCAGGATCTCCAGTTTCCTCCCATGGTCCAAAGACATGCAGTCAGGCCAGTTGGACATTAATTGCCCCTAGGTGTGAGTATGTGAGTGAATGTGTATGGCTGTCCGTCTGCTCTGCGATGGACTGGCAACCTGTACAGGATGTATCCTGCCTTCCGCCCAATGACCGCTGGGATAGGCTCCAGCACCCCCCGCGACCCAGAAGGAGAAGTGGCTTAGAAGATGTGTGTGTGTGTGTGTGTGTGTGTGTGTGTGTGTGTAATCCAGACATTATCAGTTTTTGATTTGTACAGATTTAGACATTTATATAGTTATATAGGCCAAACGTCTTCCTCTAGGTTAATATTATTTAAGCTCCACCCCCCCCCATGCTTCACATATTATTTTTCCTGACATTTCCAGTGTTAAGTGAATTTGAACATGTCCTTGATTTGAATGTGTCCTTTAATTTTCCGTCCTTTCCTACAAAATTCCTAAGAGGTCTTTGTTCATCCAAATCCACTGAGCTAAGGGTTCTATGACCAAAGTGAAAAGCTGAGGTGAGAGAGGACATCTTTGTCTCGTTCCCTTTTCAATTTTAAAATATTCAGATAAAATACTGTTGGTGGTTACAGCTACCCTTGGGTCTGCATACAGATGCTTAATAGACTTAATAAAATTATCCCCTAAATAAATATTTTTAGCACTGCAAATAAAAAGGCCCATTTCACTCAGTCAAAAGCCTTTTCTAGTGAAATTATAAGTGAAAGGTATTTGCGTCTTTGTACCAAATTGATTACATTTAGCAATCTGCGAATATTGTCAGACCCGTATCTCTTTCTGATAAACCCACATTGATCAGCATGAATAATTTGAGGTAAAATATTTTCAAGTCTTCTTGCTGAAACTTTAGCAAATATCTTGCAGTCCGTATTGAGAAGACTTATAGGGCTATAGGATGAGCAGACTTGGGGATCTTTATCTTTTTTTAAGATTAAGCAGATTAAAGCTGCTTTCCAAGTCTCTGGAATGGAACCTTGATCTAGCAGATCTTGCAGAACCGGTAGTAGAATAGGTTGGAGTTCTGGCCAGAATGTTTTATAGAATTCAATTAGGAAGCCGTCTGGTCCTGGTGTTTTATTAGAAGACAGAGATCCTAGATTTCTTCAGAGGAAATAGGAGCATTAAGATTTTCTCTTTCTGTTTTTGAAATAGTGGGTAGGGGTATATTATCAAGAAAGGATAGCGTCTCATGATCAGAAGCTGTAGTCTGTGATGTATACAAAGACTTATAAAAATCTTTGAACAGATTATTTATCCTTTCAGGTCCATATATTTTAGTACCATCAGATTCAACTAACAATTTCACAGATTTCTCAGATTGTTCAGATTGTTTAATTTGATGTGCTAATAACTTTCCTGATTTATTACCAAGTTCATAGTATTTCTGAAAGGAATAACAATTTCTTAACATGATTAGTGTGGTCTAAATTTAGCTTAGCTCTAGTTCTACATAAGGGAACCCAGCTGGACTGGTTATGTGCTGTTTTATGTAATTGTTCTAATTTTCTCACCTCAGTTTCCAGATTTCTACGATTTAGTAGCAAAGGCTTCTTATGGAATGATGTGTAAGATATTAAATGTCCACGTATTGTAGCTTTTGCAGCATCCCATAGAGTAGCTGGTGACACAGGAGATTTCTTATTGTCTTCCCAATAATTAATAATCCACTGTCGTACATTGTCAACAAATCTAGTGTTAGATAGCAAAGATGAATTAAACCTCCAAACTTTGGTTCTGCATTTAAAAGAAGAGAGATTAATATCCATGAAGACTGGAGTGTGATCCGATAGCAATACTGAACTTATTGTACACGAATGTATCAAATGAATACAACTATTCGGTATAAAAATATAATCGATCCTGGAGTATGAATTGTGAGGGTTAGAATAGAACATGCAATCTTTGGTGGTGGGGTTTAATTCTCTCCAAACATCTGTAAGGCCAAGCTCACTGCTCAACTGATTAACAATGGAGGTTGATTTGACGTTCACTGGAGAAACTGATGTCTTATCTAAATTCTGATTACCTGGCGATTTAAACACAATTTAAATCTCCAGATAATATGCCAATATCTTTACATGACTGATTAAATCACAAGATGCCATCAGACATAAAGGCAGGAGTGTCTTCATTTGGAGTGTAAACGTTAAGCATTGCAACATGGTGCCCATACAAGTGACCAGTAATTAAAACAAATCTGCCCCCAATATCTTCAGTCTGCTGTTCAAGAATAAATGGTAACTTTTTTTTTATTAAGATGGCTGTACCTCTTCTTCTGCAATTAAGTTTGTACAAAGAAAAATATGTTTGTCCAATCCAGCCCCTGTTAAGCTTCAAGTGTTCTTGTCTTGATAAATGCGTCTCTTGTAAAAAGGCTATCATTACATTATCTTTCTTAAGTGCTATAGGAATTTTTTTTCCTTTTGACCACAAGTCCTAAACCTCTGACATTCCAGGTAACGAATTTAAGAAGGTTTTCCATATATATCAAAACGTATCATACAAATAACAAAAGTGACTTTGGGAATATTTCTGTACAACATTGTAAACCTGATGTGCTTTTAAGTGTAAATAAGCAAAACAAGAACAGTAACAACCCCCCCACCCCAGCTCTAGCCCCAGCCCCGTCCCTGAACAGCGAGGCACCCAAAAATAATACTGGTCACAGTGCCCTGTCACCGTCAAGATCAGAGTACTGATCAAACAAATTAACAGGTGGTCTGTGAAAACAGCCATGAAAAGAAACAAAAGAAGAAAAGTAAAAAAAGCCTTTCAATAAAAAAGTAAATTGAGCTACGTTGCGGCTTGCTCCAGAAGAACTGAAAAGATGCAGTAATTTGCATATTGTCTGGAAAATAATATCAAAGGCTAAGTAATTTTAGATTATTCGGTAACGAAAACAGGCAAAGTCTCAACAGGTAGTTAATCCTATTCAAATCCCAAACAGAGCAAGTAAATGACCATAAGAACGAAAAACTAATTATACATTACTTGTATGACGTTGCACGTAGCAGTTGCACCTAAACAAACCTGTTGAGCCTGTCATTGTTCCATCCGGGTATATTAGCTGAATAATATGAAAAATAGTAGCTGAATCCTCAAAACATCTTGAGATCCACGAACCTCAGGCGGTTATCTTTGTAGAGGACATCTCGCTTCCTGAGTGCTGCCTGGAAGACCGATTCCCTATCCGTGCAACGGAGAAAGCGAACGAGCACGCTCCAGGGGGGTGCCCCCTCCGGTGGGGTGGTGTCGAGAGAGCGATGTGCTTGCTCAATCTCAATCTGCAGGATATTCGGAGGATAGGTTCAGCAATTTCGGTAACTTCAGACTCAAAAACTTGGCGAGAGTCATAGTTCCCTCAGCCTTCTCGGGCAAGCCCACTATTCTGAGGTTTTTATGCCGCCCTCTGTTCTCCAGATCGTCCAGCTTAGCTTGTAACTGCGTGATGTGGCTTTTCATCGTAGCAAGCTGCCCTTCTTGAGCCTGAGAGGCGTCTTCAGGTGTAGAGATTCTAGCTTCTGCTTCAGTTAGCCAAGTCTCATTCGATGCCACTCTCTCAGACAGCCCCGCAAGAGATGTTTGCACAGATGAGAGAGAAGTTATAATGGTGTCTAAACGGCCATCGATAGCATCCAAGTGGTTTGAGATAGTGTTCAGACGAGAGCCGACCTCTTGAATTTCAGTTAGCAAGTTGCTTGAAGCTATAGGTTGCGATGTGGCCTCCTCCTGATCAACATTCCTTTTTCTTTGTGCTTCTTTGGGGTCTGGAGGATGTGAAAAGCAGGAAATCTCGCACTTCTTGAGTCTCTGACATGTTGTCTCAAAAGTAAACGGAGAATAACAAAAAACGACTCCAACAGGGTCTGAAAACAAACTTAAAACTTCACTGGAGCGGAGCTCGCGTTCAAGCAGTCATTTCCCACAAGGTCACGTGACACCCCCCATGTAGGACTCTTTTAATGGTGGAAATAGAAACTTTGATACCTGAAGCCTCTAACTCCATCATCAGTTCCTTTGTGTTGTTTTTTGTTGTCTTGGGGTTCAGCTGAAATTCAGCTGAAGTTAATTCGGTTAATTTGTGCTGAAGGCTCGAGATTAAAGCTATATATATATATATATATATATATATATATATATATATATATATATATATATATATATATATATATATACAATATATTTATTAGGTACACCTGTTCAATTGCTTGTTAACACAAATAGCTAATCAGCCAATCACATGGCTGCAACTCAGTGCATTTACGCATGTAGAGGTGGTCAAGACAACTTGTGCAAAACCAAAGTGCAAACTAAGCATCAGAATGGGGAAGAAAGGTGGTTTAAGTGACTTTGAACGTGGCGTGGTTGTTGGTGCCACACGGGCTGGTCTGAGTATTTCAGAAACTGCTGATCTACTGGAATTTTCACACACAACTATCTCTAGGGTTTACAGAGAATGGTCAGAAAAAGAGGAAATATCCAGTTGTGTGGACGAAAATGCCTTGTTGTTGTGAGAGGTCAGAGGAGAATGGGCAGACTGGTTCAAGATGATAGAAAGGCAGCAGGAACTCAAACAACCAACCAAAATCTCTGAGTAATATTTCCAACACCTTGTTGAAAATATGCCACCAAGAATTAAGGCAGTTCTGAAGGCAAGAGGGAGTCCAACCTTTTAGCAAGGTGCACCTAATAAAGTGGCTGGTGAGTGTGTGTGTGTGTGTGTGTGTGTGTGTGTGTGTGTATATATATATATATATATATATATATATATATGCATTATTTTATCTGTACAGATTTTGTGGTACCTTCATCTCTTTGGACATGGTTCCTAGGCAAACCACAATTTTCCTGAGATAATGTCTAAGTTGCTTGGATTTTCCTATGGTTTTAAGGGCAAGACAGGCAAGACAGCTGCAAATTGGGACATTTTGCCAAGCAAAAGTTTGTAAAAATCATTATCAACTTCTGAAATTTTCCAGGCTGTTGACCTGGTCTATGTAAAGTTTTGACCCACTGAAATTTAGATGTAATTAAAGGTGAAATAAATCAGTCTCTAATTGTGTATCATTAGTGGCAAGGAGGCAGTATGCAAGTGTGAGTTGCTTTAATTCAAATCAGATTTAACACAGTCCAAAAACTGTACCAGAGGGTGGTAGAACAGACAAGTCCATAATGAAACAAAACCAAACAAGATCAAAGAAAAAAAGCAACAGGGTAACATCCACAATGCAAGACAAGTTGACTGAACAAACACAGGGGTATAAATACACTGAGGGGAATAAGAAACACCTGAAGCATTAAAGCACACCACCGCTGGATTCTGGAGCAGTGGAAATGTTCTTTACAGTAATAATTCATGCTTTACTTTCTGACAGTCTGTTGGACAAATCTGTTTTTGGAGAAGGCCAGTAGAACATTATGTACCAGAATGCTAACAGTAAAGTTTGGTGGAGGAGGGATAATGGTCTAAGATTGTTTTTCAGGGTTTGGGCTTCTTATTTCGAGTGAACGGTAATTTTGTACGAAAACATGCAAAAATATCTTTATTTTTATATATTTTTATTATTATATGCTCCAACTTTTTGGCAACAGTTTAGGGAAGGTTCTTTCCTGTTCCAGCATGACTGAGCCCCTGTGTACAAAGTGAGCTCCATAAAGACATGGTTTGATGAGTGTGGTGTAGAGGAACTCCAGTGGTCTGCACAGAGACCTGACCTTAACCCCACTGACCACCTTGCAATGAACTGGAACATGAGTTGCGAGCCAGGCCTCTACAAATGCTCTTTTGACTGAATGGGGACAAATTCCCAAACACTCCAAAATCTTGTATAAAGCTTCCCAGAACAGTGGAGGATGCTACAGCTGCAAATGGCAGTCAACTCCATATTAATGCGCATGCACCTGGGATGTCGAACAAGCTCATATAGGTGTGGTGTTCAGGTTTCTACATACCTTTGGCCAGTGTTTTAAATCAAACAGATTCACAGGCATTCATGCATTCAGCTTTCTGGAATGTTGTTTGACATTTAAAACTACAGCCAAACAAATTAATATGTATTTGTTCAATTCAGTTTATGGAATATTATCATTTTAATATCTTTCAGTATTCTGCTTTAAAAGAAAAATTATAAATCTTAAGGGAGAATTTATCTGTGTTGAGCTTTTAGCTACCATTATCTGTTTGATATTTTTTTTTGTATTGTTTAAGTTGGTACCTTTTGTTCTAACTTCTGAATGTTCAAAGCGTGGTATTGATCACTGTCCTATTCTCTGTTTTACAGCATCTGAACACTACACACACCTGTCCTGGTATGAGTCTCACACACTGGAGGTTTATGAGGAGAGGATGAAGTCCAACAGTACAAAGACAAACACACATACACAGTATGTGAGTCTGCATAGTAATGTGTGTGTTTGGGTCCGTATTGGTCACATCTGTGATCATGGCTGACACAGGTTGTCATCCTTGACCAGATTAGAAATAGGACCAAAAAAGCAGGTCAACAAAGAGCTAAGAGAAATGGAGAAGAAGAGAGCAGGAAAAATGATTGAAGGGGTAAGGCAGAGCACCCCAGTTTCCCCCTTCCACTTATTTTAGAAATTACGTTTTTCAGTAGCATGAACAGTGATTGTTTAAGACTCTTTTGACTGTAGCTGAAATCACACTTTAGAGTTCTTCAGTTCAAGTGTTTGACAAATCACTGAATTCAGCTCATCTAATCTTATGTTGGACAGTGAGTAGATGGTTTCATCAGACCATTCTAGGGTCTGCTTTCATAGAGATCTGATTTGGTCATCTGACATCTTTATAGGCTGTTTTGTTTAAAAGATCAGATTAGGTCAATTTGACATCTGTGTTTGTAAACACTTTTGTACGTTTACAGAGGATCAAGAAGACCCACTTTGGTCAGTTTGTCTCACATTTGTTTTTGGACAGGATAAGGCTGCTTACGTTGCTTCAGTTAGTTGGTTGGACTTTATTGTTTTAATTGATTTCTCTAATGGGATGTGTTTTATGCACCCTGTTCCTGTCATTGGTTTGTGTTTTAGAGCATGTGTGTGCTCCCCATAGTGTTCCAGAGCTGTGCTCATTTGTTAAATTTAGGATGTAAGTGATATTTAGATTTATATTTACAATCTGCCTATGGCAGTTTAGTGTTGTAATGAATTCTGTTCGATTTATAGTCTTCTGTGCAGTGTTCCAATTTGCTTTACTTGTTTAACCAGCATTAGTGACTAGAATTTTGATTGTAGTATTTTCACTGTAGTAATTTGAGTGTGTTTTACCCTGATTATTAGTTGTCCACAAATTTTTCAGTGTTGTAATTTAAATGTTGATTGTATACAGAATTTGTAAATTTGTCAACTGCACATATTTTTAAGGTTGGGGTGTTACAAGCCTTTCTGTGAGCGTGCCTGTGGCCAGTTTGTGTGTTTTTCCTCTGTTTTGTTGCATAATGTGCAGGTTTGTGAATGACCACACAGGGGCACCCTCCTGTGTAATAGGTCTACAAGGCCCAGCACCATTTCACCCCTCACCCCTACCACTTAGCCCTTAGCCCTCTGTTCTGCACATTCATACTCAGGGGTAGGATGTTCCAATTGCTGTTGAGATAGAGGGGTAGGGTGAAGTGTTAGGGCTGCATGGCCCTCTAAACGGAGGTTTCTCAGAGACTCGCTACAAACAGAGTGCTACGAAAAAAAACAGAAAAACTGGCAAGATGGCTGCACGAGTGACCAAAGACAAAAATATGATAAACATTGTGTTATCTTTGTTCAATGTCGTTTCAATGTATTATGGTAATTTTCTTTTTTTTTTATTTGAGGGTCCCATTTCATAGGGGTCAGCAACATGCACTTCCAGAGCCACATGAGGCTCTTTTACTGCTCCCTTGTGGCTCCACAGCAGAATTAGATTTTTGTGAAAAATAAAATAATCTGTTGCAGTAGGACTATTAAACAATAGTTTATATAATCAATTATATAATTAAATAAAAAAATAGACATTAAATTGTGAAAAGTGATATTTGATTGTGAAAAAGGCAGCATTAGCACGATAACTACTGATCTAAAAAGCCCCGTTTGGAAACACTTTGGAGTGGGTCAGTGGATGCCAAAATTGTGGAAATTTGAGATAAAGTTTAATGCTAATGATTTTTACTTTCTATAGTTGCAGTATTGTTTGGTGCTGATTTCTTGCCAATACCAAAATGTTAACTAGTGCTTTTCCTTGGTTGCATTAAAAAGTACACAGATCTAATTAAAGTGGATCAGGTAGAAATTTTTCACATTTGCGCAAGTTTAGTGCTTTTCCCCTCATGAAAAAGGTTAAAATTCGTGTTATACATCACATCTCATAACCTTACAATCTCCAAATCCTGAAGTTTATTAGATGTGAATACATCTGTCAGCCATCTGAGTACAGTTTACATATGGAGAAAAATGTTATTTCCCAGTTTACAACACCCCTCAAGCACAGCATTATTTCATGAAGGGGAGCATTATTTTGAGGGGCAACTGAAACTGATGCAACACTTTTATTGTACTGGTTTGCCTTCTTATGGATGGGTCACTTTGTGATATCATCTGAGAAACCAAGTACAGTGATAGTGCAGGTCAATAAATAAAACACCAGCCAAATGTTTTAAAAGTAAAAGTGACAACTAAACCCAAAAATTATAAATTTTATTGATGATCAGTTCATATTTTGGTTAATTGAAAACTGGGTAGGAACTATATTAAGATCATTTCTACACCAAAGAACATTTCTGAACATTATTGCACCTCATATTAGGGGAAAAAAGACAAAACAGCGGTTTTTCAGAGCTTAATGACATTATACATTATAAGGACGGTTTTCTTTTTGTTTTTATATTCATGGTGAGTAAGGAAGAGTGGAAGGTTTGATAATGATTAGTTGATGAGCTAAATTAAGTTTGTTTTAAGCTAACTTTGAAGTGCCGTGACCTGCCCTGACTGAAACTAAAGAATTCAAAACTAAAGTGCCTGATTTAAGCTACAGCCAAAAGATTGAGTCTCAGACTCTCACTGTTCATGGCACTGAATATAAAGTGCTTTGCATTCTTATATGGAAGCTGTTTTGCTGTTAGTTTTTTCTGTATCTTCTGCCTCACACGCTGCCATCTGCCTACAAAGTTACTGATGAGGGAAGAACTTTCCCCAAATTACCTCAATCATCTAGTTACGTTTAATAGTAGATCAAAATCTTAATAGTAAACTTAACAGAATTACCCATAGAATTACAGTGAAACTTCACAGATATCATTGCTGTATTTCCGTGGTTCCCAAACTGCGGTATGACAAATAACGACCAAATAACCGACCTTTGATGTTTACACTTCATTTAAGCTTCATTTTACTCTATAAGCAGGCTGTGCAATATCATAGATACCCCTGATACAAAACAGCTCTGCACTTCAATCACCAGCTCTGAATGAGTTAGTGGGATATTTATAACATACAGCTCATGACAACCTGCCCTTTGATAGGTATTTTGCTATTATTTGTTATTTGCATAAAAGGCTGTGTTGGAGAAGAAGGTGTTTCACTCTGGAGAAACTAACTTAAAGTTCATTCATTAGTTTATCGTACACTGTTGTGTGTGTCAATGAGGTATCGTATCATTTATTAACTGTTAAGATGATCCTTTTTAACCTTGCATTTGAGTTAGTTTCCCTTTCGCAGATGTGGTTCAGTGCTTAGCCATTAGCATTTTGGTTGGGTGTTTCCAGAGCTGGTTTGAGCTGTAGGGCTGTTGAATCGAAACAGATGATGTTACTGTGATATACACCATGTGTGGCATCCGTTAACATTTTGTTATTGACTGTTCATTTTACAGCCACAATGCATGTGTGCCCTCATATAAACCACTGTGCACTTGTAACTAACATTATTTATGCAGTATTATCCATAATATCTAGTGTGAAGTAGGAATGGCTATGGATGTGCTGGTGTATGACCGTATGACCTATTACTAATACATTTATGCCACATTTTTGGACCTCCTCAGCCAAATCTATTATTTAGTTGAAGACAAGGAAAAGTCAGAACAGGTCTTTTCTGCATGTAGTCCTCATTTAATCCAGTTTTTCCATTTCTTAAAAAAGGAGAAACCTAGCATCTTAACGATCCACAATATGCAACACTAAAGTGTATACTGTGTATTATGTATATTAATTTGTAACAATGTTCAATGTAATTAGTTCATTCCTAACATTATATACAACATATGTACGTGTACAAATGTATATCTTATGAATCCTGTACATTCTGAAAATAAAAATGTATTAAACAAAAAATGATTTAATAAACATTGATGTATCGTACCCAGGAACTGTATTTGTATTTGTTGCTGTTTATTAAAACAAATAACTGACATTATTCTATGGAAACTTCATAGGACTTAATACTGAATACGATAGCATTACAATGATTTCTTAACAGATTCAACTAACGGAGTTCAGATGGGGAGATGACAGTCTGGGGTCGGCTGGACTCATAGCACGGTATACAGTCCAGGCATTTCTGCAGAAGTCTCGTTGTGGCTGGCTTCATGAACCGACTTACAATACCTGACTACACTTTCTCATTGAGTATGTATTCTACCAGCTCATGGACGAGCAATGGTTGGGACTGTATGATGAACTCTCTTCCACTGTTTTGAGGATAGAGTTCATCAGCTCGTCAGCAACCATTTTGAAGACGTTTGTGACAGTGAGGTCACTGAGGGCTTCTGGACATCTGACATGCGAGTTTGAGACCTGCCACATGAACAGGAGATGCAGATCTTCCTCCACAGACTGCAGGAACGGTCTTGTTAATGCCTCCACAGAGCCTCGTACTGACAACAGTGGCAGCTTAACAGTGATGTTCTCAATGATGTTCTTTAGCACCATTTTTGACTCTGACATGAGGCTGCAGCTCAGTTCTGCAGCATCCAGAGGGGTTATGGCTGCTTGGGCTCTCATGAAGATGTTTCCCACAAAAAATGTCCATTATGGCATAGTAGTGCAAGAACAGGTGAAATGGAGGGAGTTTTACTACTCATTGTGAGAATGTAAAGCTCCAGAAGGTTGCTGGGAGGGACTGAGGTGGGGCTGTGGCTCCCCCTACTGGCCAGCTTGGTGGATCACACTGCTCACATTTTGCAGGTTGGTCCTGCATCCCGTAATAAAAACACGTTACAATGAGGGAAGGGAGAAAATCATCCTTCAAGGCATGTGGAAGACGAGCGTTGAGAATGTTCTCTGTACTGGCACCCAGGTGGTGGAATGAACTCCCACTGGCTGTCCTTACAGCAAATCAAATCAAATCAAATTGATTTGTAGTGCTTTTTACAATAGATGTTGTCACAAAGCAGCTTCACAGAATTCCAGAAAAGACAAAGTTTTAACAAGAATGTAAAAACCGCCAGCGGGCAAGCCAGGGGCAACAGTGGCAAGGAAGCAGAGTCTCTTGTTGTCTTCAAACGCAGACTGAAGACACATCTCTTCACACAGCACTTAAATGAGCATTGAATTATAAGCTGCACTTATATACAGTGTATCACAAAAGTGAGTATACCCCTCACATTTCTGCAGATATTTAAGTATATCTTTTCATGGGACAACACTGACAAAATGACACTTTGACACAATGAAAAGTCGTCTGTGTGCAGCTTATATAACTGTAAATTTATTCTTCCCTCAAAATAACTCCATATACAGCCATTAATGTCTAAACCACCGGCAACAAAAGTGAGTATACCCCTAAGAGACAGTTCTTGAAGTGTCAATATTTTGTGTGGCTACCAGAACTGCCTTAACTCTCCTGGGCATGGAGTTTACCAGAGCTTCACAGGTTGCCACTGGAATGCTTTTACACTCCTCCATGACAACATCACGGAGCTGGTGGATATTTGAGACTTTGCGCTCCTCCACCTTCCGCTTGAGGATGCCCCAAAGATGTTCTATTGGGTTTAGGTCTGGAGACATGCTTGGCCAGTCCATCACCTTTACCCTCAGCCTCTTCAATAAGGCAGTGGTCATCTTAGAGGTGTGTTTGGGGTCATTATCATGCTGAAACACTGCCCTGCAACCCAGTTTCTGGAGGGAGGGGATCATGCTCTGCTTCAGTATTTCACAGTACATATTGGAGTTCATGTGTCCCTCAATGAAATGTAACTCCCCAACACCTGCTGCACTCATGCAGCCCCAGACCATGACATTCCCACCACCATGCTTGACTGACACACTTATCTTTGTACACCTCACCTGATTGCCGCCAGTGGCCAAGATCATCCAGCGTTTTAAAAGAGCAGGGTCCACTCAGAACAGACCTCGTGTTGGTCGTCCAAAGAAGCTGAGTACACATGCTCAGCGTCACATCCAAATGCTGTCTTTGAAAGATGAAAGGACAGGAGTGCTGTCAGCATTGCTGCAGAGATTGAAGAGGTGGGAGGTCAGCCTATCAGTGCTCAGACCATACGCCGCACACTACATCAAATTGGTCTGCATGGATGTCACTCCAGAAGGAAGCCTCTTCTGAAATCTGTACACAAGAAAGCCTGCAAACAGTTTGCTGAATACATGCCAACAAAGGACTATGGTCTGATGAGACCAAGATTTGTTTGGTTCAGATGGTCTCAAGCATGTGTGCTGCAGCTCAGTTTCAGGGTGTTGGCAATCTTCTTGTAGCCTTGGCCATCTTCATGTAGCGCAACAATTCGTCTTTTAAGATCCTCAGAGAGTTCTTTGCCGTGAGGTGCCATGTTGGAACTTTCAGTGACCAGTATGAGAGAGTGTGAGAGCTGTACTACAAGTTTGAACACACATGCTCCCTATGCACACCTGAGACCTAGTAACACTAACGAGTCACATGACATTTTGGAGGGAAAATGACAAGCAGTGCTCAATTTGGACATTTAGGGGTATAGTCTCTTAGGGGTGTACTCACTTTTGTTGCCGGTGGTTTAGACATTAATGGCTGTATATTGAGTTATTTTGAGGGAAGAATAAATTTACACTGTTATATAAGCTGCACACTCACTTTTGTGATACACTGTATTTTACTGTATTGCACTGTGTATTGTAGTTTATTGTACTGTACTGTATTTTATGTATTACACTGTGTATTGTAGTTTATTGTACTGTACTGTATTTTATGTATTGCACTGTGTATTGTACTGTACTCTATTTTATTGTATTGCACTGTGTATTGTATTGTATTGTATTGTGTTGCATTGAACAGCACAGAGTTCTGTGTTCAACTCTGTTCCTTTCTCTGTGTATCTACAGTGACTTGTTTCTAGCAGTATCTGAGCTCAGGACTGTCTTTCTCTCTAACCTATTGGTAACTAGCAAAGATACTTTCACTAGACAGAAACAGCACTTCTTCCAAGTCGCTCTGGATAAGAGCGTCTGCTAAATGCTGTAAATGTAAATGTAAAATAGTGCGTCATCTCTCTCTGTCTTTATGACTCATGATAACTGCAGTGGGCATAAAGCAACATTAAGTTAAAAATACCATACAAATGTAGTTTGAATATTTTAGACACATAAAACATATGAATTAGAATTTTCAGATATATTTTGCTACAAATGTGGGGAACAAAGACTAAAATTAAACTCTTTTTCCACAAAAATATGGAAAGCACCATTAACCCGCTATCAGCAAAATGTGAAGTTGGGTGATTGATTAAATGGTTTGTTCTCACTGACACCATGAAATGGAACGAGGCAACATTAAAAAGTCATAAAACTTTTTGAAAAAAAGTTTGAAAAGTGCTCAAAAATATAATAGCCGTGTTAACATATTTTTTTGATTTCTTCTATGTATGTAAAGATGTATATAAAAATAGATTTTTCTCAAAAGGTTCCATATAAACTCATTTATTTTGAATTTGTTAGGAGCGTCCTATAGACATTACAGTCTAATTTAGCACTTTTAATGTTGATGGCAGCTAAAAGTGCTTTATAAACAGCTTTTAAAGATTAACAGTAACACAACTCCTTTCCTGTGTCTAAACTTCATGATTATGCTGCGCCTTTTGAATTTCCCTCCTCTGGCGGCTGTTTGTGGCGCTGGAGAGCCGCCCTGTCTCTGACTTAACGGCTCAGCTAACGTTAGCGGATCATACCAACAACGTTTGGGAGTCAAAGAGTCGATTCTTGGCCAACTAAGAGTCGAAACACTGGGGTCGACTCTGCGACTCTGAGTTTTTAAACTGTAACTGGACATTTTGAGGAGAGTGTAAAACACATAAGAAGTGGAAAAAGCCATGAAGGAGGTGTTTGTTCCAGCTTTCCAGTGGAGCATGAAGCAGAGTGGAAAACCCCAAAGACTTTGCCAGCAGGAAAACTAATGCTTCTTCCCATACTGAATCGCCCCTATTCACATTTAGCTCTAGATTTTGTGACTGATCTACCAGTATCTGAAGGGTTTACGACAGTTCTTACCATAGTGGACAGATTTTCAAGGGGAGTAAGGTTCGTACTTTTTTCGGCCATCCCTAGTGCCTTTCAGACCGCTATGGCTTTGTTCCAACATGTGTTTAGAACATTCGGTATCCCGGAGGACATAGTCTCAGATTGAGGACCCCAATTCACTTCTCAGGTTTGGTCTGCTTTTTTTTAACATATTGGAGTCACAGTTAGTCGGACATCAGGATATCACCTTCAGTCCAACGGCCAATGAACTTGGGAAGTTTTTAAGACTATTTTGTTATGAGAACCCCTCGGATTGGGCTACATTTCTGGTATGGGCTGAGATGGCGCAAAACTCGCTTATGAGTTCTGTTACAGGGATGACTCTGTTCCAGTGTATTCTAGGTTTCCAGCCACCAATCGCACCTTGGACTGGTATAAAGACGGATGTACCGGCGGTGGACCACTGGATGAATCGAAGAGAACGAGTGTGGGAGGAGACCCACCAGTGCATTGATGAGGCTATTCACCGCCACATGGTTCAGGCTGATCGTCACTGGGGTACCACACTTGTATACCAACCTGGAGACTTCCACCAGGGACTTCCGCAACACGGAGGGAAGTTGTCACAAATTACAGCCTAGATACATTGGGCCTTTTAAGATTGTAAAGAGAGTAAATTATGTAACTTATAGACTAGACCTGCCTCCTCGTTTTCGAGTATAATGTTCTTTTCATGTATCCCTCCTCAAACCTATCATTTCAGGTCCTCTGGACGAGGCGACTCCGAATGCCACTCCTCCCCCACCAGAGGATAGAGGTTGATCCGATTTATGCTGTCCATAGGCTGCTGGACACAAGGAGACGTGGTGAGCAGCTGCAGTACTTGGTCGACTGGTAGGGTTATGGCCCAGAGGAGCAATGTTGGTTGTCGGCGAAGGACATACTGGATCCTGCTCTGGTAGCAGATTTTCTTAGCCGACACCCAAGGAAACCCGCTCCTCGTCCTAAGGGTTGCCCCAGAGATCAGTTGTCCAACTCGCTCCCAGCCCATTTGCAATGTCCCCGGGAAGGGGATGGGGAGAATGGAGAAACAGGATCGAACCCGGAACTGTTGTTTCTCAGGACTGCACACAGGAAAGACCTGTTCCAACTGGTCGGTGTTCCAGTGCTTTGCTCACAGTCTTAGTCCATCACAGCATGTTGTAAATCAGGCTAGAGTCGAGCTTCTCAAGCTTTCTGAAGTTTCTCCTTGTGTTATTCTGTTTATCATGTCCTGCTTGTGGACTTCTTGAGTGCGAATTGCCCAATGCTGGGCAAGTCTGGATGACTTGATGTTGCTCTTCATTCAGTCTTTATTAATTCATAAACAAGTAAAATTATCATGTGGCCAAGTCATGTATACCAGGCTTATGTATTTTGTCCTTCATTACAAACTGGTAATGTTATCACTTGAACAGTATCTGTGCTGGAGAGTCAGTAATCTAGACCAATGAGATCACAGACTGCAGGATATAATGGAGATCAGACATAAACTCTACTGTTTGTTGTTTTGAACTGCAGCCATTAGACTTTAACATGTTTCGCCATGTAGGCTATTCAAAGTACATGTTCCCACAATTTATAGCTGTTCTTATCTATCAGCTGTGCATTAATTAGTGCAGACTTGGTGGTGCAGACCTCATAAACAATGTGTTTATGACTGACTTTTGAGTGCAGCTTACTGGTGATAGTGATAGATTGGTGTCAGTCAGGATTCACTGAGTCAAGATTCACTGAGTCAGGATTCACTTAGAAGAGCTTTATATAACAGATCCTAAAACAGTGTAGTCATCATGATTTAGTCTAAGACTCCATTCAATAACAGGTTTATCTGAGGAGTCCAATAATGAGGCAGATGTACGTCCACATCCACTACCATCCCTGTAACAGTGAGGAAGACCCTCTTCTTTAGAGACATTAAGGCGGTCTCTAAGGTGTTCAGGAAGTGAGACAAGACCGCTTAAAGGGGAACTCCACCATTTTTTACAATTTCTGAATAGTTCTTTGTCACTGAATTCATTCAGAGTCATGCACAGTGTTTTGATATGAAATGATTCATTGTAGAGAAACATACTGACTCAGGTTTCTTTACAGTGGTGCTGATAGGAACCAGACGTAACACTGTCTACAACACAAATATAACCATTTTATTTACTGTCCAAAACCACCAGTGAACCTAAACATGTCTTCTGAGTTTTTATATGTGACATTAATGATGATAAAATAGTGGAAAGTCTTTAAATTTCAGCACCTACATGTATCCCTCTGTCATGAACAGATTAAATAAGTAGATTAAAATACATTTTAAGCCAAAATTTCATCACAAAACTATCATAAAACGATGGTTTAGTTATCAGGCAGCAGATTCATAACCATTACATGTAATAACTTTCTGTAAGTTTTTAGAGTCATTAAACTCTTCAGACATCTGGTTCCTATCACCACCACTGTGAACAATTCTGACTCAGTAAGTTTCTCTAGAATGGATCATTTCACACTAAACTGCTCTGAATGACTGTGTTTACATCTCAACCATTTAAACATGTAGAATTTCTGAAAATTCTGTGGAGTTCCCCTTTAACCTGTTGGGACTTGAATCATCAAATAAAAATAAAGCAGTAAAGCAGTTTGTAGAGTCCTGTTTTAATGTAGGCCTGGTGCCACTTTGGGCTTCTTCACTGAATCACTGTGTTTTGGTGAATTTCTTCACATGTAGCAATGTGACCTCAGTGTGTTCAGCATGTATTAGTAGACTGAAATCAGCAAAGGGGTCACATTCAGCAGAATTAGAGTAGCTTCATTTTAGTGGAGGGTGGTCTCGACACGTTGTTTTACACCCCACTGTACAGCGGCTCGTTCTCAGAGTTTTGGTCGAGACACAAAGTGGAAATTGGCAGAAATTCAGAAACTGGCAAGACCGAGACTGAGGTCCGAGTACAAACACCACAGAGTCCAGGACAGACTGAGACAGCTCTACTAGTGCAGTACACCATGTACTGTATTCTATCTAGAACACAGCCAATATGAGTAGAACATGTAAACTGAGGGAATCATTCTGGCTCAGTTTATAACGGCTGCATATCAGACGCTCATGTGTTTTGTTGTGTAGAAGCTTCTTTTGGGGCTGAAACTGCTTATCTTTCAGTTCATGAGGCCGTTTTACTGTTACTGGGGTTCGTCTCCGAGTCTGTACCTGATTCCTATAGTCCAGCTCAGCTCAGCAACCTGACTGTCCAGATCTCTGTGAAGTTAATGTCCATTGGGGGGCGACACTGTTTAGCGTACAGTGTGTCAGCGTTGAGGGATTTTGCAGGTTTCAGCTTTCAGTCTGTCTCTAAGTGCAGGAGTTTCTGATGGAGGAACGAAACTGCATGCAGGGAGTAAATAAACATGTTATTATGACCTTTTCTCTCTTTTTAGGACAACATTTCAGCCCATGTGAATAAAGTAGTGTTTTGTTCTGTTATTTTTTTTCTGTTTTTATAAAAAATATTATCAGGATTATGAAGATCAAATTAAGTTAAACAGTCAACAGACACAAGAGCTGTATGATGATTTTATCACAGTCTAATTACCAGGTAAGGAATGTGAACATTTATTGCTGTTTTCCACCAACTACTTTTTAAACAGCTCGTCAGCCGTTCCCAACAAAGAAAAACATGAAACCAGCACGTCAGCGTCTTTCATGAAGTCTCCATACTGCACAATGAAAACTGATTGTACAAATTATTAAAGTAGCTACTTTCAGTCAAAGGAGTGTTTAAAGGAAACTTATTCTGTGTCCAGAGTCATGCACTCTTTTAAACAGCTCCTGGGTGCGGCACCTAATGCAGCCATAACATTCAGCACCAGTCGATTCCCTGGTTCAGCAACTGACACGGACATGGTCCTGACGTCTGGAATCCTGAAACAGTTTATGCCAGGAGACCAGATTTTGGCAGATAAAGGCTTCTTGATTCAGGACATCATGTCTCCAGGTGTAACAGTAAACATCCAGAGCTTTGGCCTTCAATACTCAGTCTAAGGAGAAGGAAAGAGCTTTGGTTTTCAACACCAAGTCTAAGGCAGCAGAAGAGAGATTGGATGAGCAGAATGATGTTCACTCTCACAGAGAAGGTTTCCTGGGTGAAAAAGAGACGGACACAGAGGTGCTGGTGGGACAAGTAAGAGTGGCATTGCTAATCCAGGACAGAAAAGCTCTGACTAGGAGGAGGCCGACACTTAGGAGCAGGAGAAGGTTGTTCTCAGCCCAGGCCCTGCAGAGGAGTCTAGATCATCCACACCTTCTCCAGCTGACCCCACCAAACAGCTCCACATAGAGGAGAATGTGAGGACTGAGAGCAGCTCTGTCCCTGAGGAGCTCAATCCAGAGCCTCAGACTGTCAGTCAGACTGAGTCATAGTCTCCAACTAATGTCTCAGAGGATGATGAGCTACATTTGGAGGTACTGGATTTGACCAGCCAGGGCGTCGGGACCAGAAAAGGGAACAGTCCTAAATACAAGAGCAAGAGGAAGAGGATCATCGGCTGGATCAATAAAAAAGTGAAGGAGTGACACCAGAAGGCCTTCGCCAAGAGCCTCAAGAAGGAGCAGGAACATGGACACGAGCTCTTTATGAGTGAGTTACTGTATATGAGCATTTCTGAGACACAATGAATAGAAAACATTAAAGTGTGTCTGTAATGTCCTGTGAGTACCTGTAGGGGTCACTGTAACACTAATAATGTACATTGTAGCTGACAATGATTGGCTATGGGCTTAAGTAAGATCAAAGGTCACTGTTGCTAAAACACATAATGTATAAGTTATGATACCTGCATGACTGACAGACTGAACTCCTCCTCTCTGAGGAGGGAGAGATGCCTTTATGGATGACTGAGGAGCAGTACCAGGAGGCGATAAGGGAGAGACTGCACATATACGAGGAGAGGAGGTTCTGGAGACTTGCTGGAGACAGTGGGAGGAAAAACGGGCCCAGAAGAAAGAGGAAAAGAAAGCAAAGAAGAAGAAAAGGTGAAGGTGGAATTGGAGGAGTATGGTGGCTCAGAAGATCCAACTGCAACTAAAAAAACAGAAAACACTGATTAAATATACGCTTTGCAAAATAATAAAAAGGGCTGCAAATTCATTGATGTTCTGCAAACTCAGATTTCATCAAAATGACGATGCAGAGCTGCATTTCAATACAGAAAACACATTCAACTCAACACAAATGCTGCAAAATCCATCACAACACAATGAAAATGCTTTCAGACACTGGAGCCATTTATAATGTTCAGTTCTATGCAGCATAAACATTCACCGGGAAAAGTAAGTTAACATATTATCTGCTCCTCATGGGCTCCACCACAGTTCTGGAAACCCGGTTATGGTGGAATTAGCTGTAGAGTGTAAATGTAAATGTCAAACAGCAACACAAGAGATGGCTGATACCTGATAACAGCTGTAATAGATCAGATAGAAAACCAGCCAAGTGAACCATCAGTTTACTGCAGTGTGAGTCTGTCTGATCTTATGGACTTAACTCTGATATTCCATAACAGGAATTTCATCCCCTTTGAGAATCTTCCAGAAACATTCCCGTTGTGTTGTGACCGGTTTTTCAGCATCTCTGATGTTACGTGTTTTCTGAGTTTTCAGCATGTTGGTGAAGGGTGTTCAGGTGTTGTCATGGTGATGAAAGTGTGTCTGAATTTTACAGTGTGTTTTTATTTGTGCTGATCATAGAGTGTCATCGGCCGCCGTGGACGAGTGTGAGACTGATGATAAAATCATACAGTTCTCATTAAAAAGATTGAATAGCATCATAGAAAAAGATCTCTTTTAAGGAATTATCACTTAAAATAGCTTTAAAATGTTTAACAATTCCAGGATCAAAAAGATCTCAAGGAGAATTCACTATTTTATCTAAATATGTCAATTCTATGAGTGGTTAGATGTGAAATGGTTCTTACTGACTCGGCACTGATCACAGTGAAAGTGATAGGAACCAGACGTCTGCGGTGTTTAATGTCTCTAAAATGCCTCACAGAAAGATATTATGTTAAAGTTGTTAAGAATATGTTGCCTGAGACACTAAGTCCGTTTACATGCACTTAATAATTTGACAACTGCAGAAAATCAGATTTTGTCAGTAATCCGATCAACACGTTTACATATACGTGAGATAATGTGATTACAGGTCTACGTGAATCAGAGAGTAATCAGATTTCTGCTTTGCAACCAGATAATAAACTCACAGAAGAAGACGTGACGTGAAACTCAAACTTCATGCTGCTGCTTTTCTTTTTTCAACATTCCACCACTTTACCTGAAAATATGAACAAACATCATCTAGAGGATCGAAGAATATTTAAATCCTTAATTTCCTCAAGAATGTAGTCGGTTTCAGCGCTGCTTCAAAAGTGTTTTGCTGCGTCTCGAGGCTTAAAATTCTTGCCCATGGTGGGTGAAGTGAGCACAGCGGCCCTTAGTGAGCCTCTCAGAGAATTATTCATCATCACTAAGGACAGCTTTTTTGAAGACGTCCACTCAGAGGTCACCAGCTCTTTGACTAACGTTGTGTTTCCAAAGATGATGATCTGTCTGAGCAGGAAAACAACTTCGAACCTCACCAATGAGATTTTGGATCATTCACTGATAAAGGTGAGTCACTATTGATCCCATTGTTCAAACATTAATTGGTCTTTAATATATATTTTTTATATATGGATGGATAGATAGACAGACAGATAGACAGAAAGATAGACATTCTGAACAAGTTAAGACTCTATTGTTGAATTTTTCATACAGTTTCTGAAGTTAAAGATTCTACTCTCATTGCTGTTGCAGATAAACTCCACCCTAACTGAGCTGTACCGTCATGCTGAGTTCCATGAAGAACCACTTTTCCTTGAAAGCACCAGCAAGGAAGTTGCCCGAGAGCTACTGTCTGCAACTTTTACCAAGATGCAGGACGCTCTTCAGCTGCATACAGTGTCTGACTGGCTGAGTGCTTCTCAAGGCTCTCCTGTTGACCTCCATGACGAGCTGGAAGAAATGCTGCCCCTCGTAACAGCCAAGGTTGTGATGACTGTCTTTGGGAGCATGCTGGGAACTCCTGATGAACCTAAAGAAGGAGTTTCTGAAACTCCTCTGTTCAACTTTGTTCAGGCTGTTCACGACAGCATCAAGTCTGACCTTTTCAAAGCAGCCACTCTAAGACAGTGCAGTGGAACACGTAGCAGCATCGGGTGGAAAACTCCATCTGAATGCTCCTCTGAGGAGAGCTTGACTTTGCTGTGCTCCTACTCCCCTCATACAGGTGTAGAGACAGCACGCCTGATCGGCTCATCTCAGCCATCCTCTCAGTCCAGCAGGAGCTATGAAGATGGTACAACAGTCCACTGGCTGAATGGAGAAGGTGAGGATGGCCTTCCCATCAATGTGCTCTCTTTTATGGCCACTACGATCCCAGAGGTGACATCTTCTGTGATCTACAAGTCTCTTCAGCTGCAGGAGAGCCTGAGGCTGGAACCTGGTCATAACAGGATCTTGGAGACGATCATCTGCAGGAACTCAGGTTGTGAGAGTCTGAATCTGAGCACACGTCCCTCATTCCACAAGAAGCTGGAAAGCAGTATGTTTGCTGCAGCCTCTGATTTGGTAAGGGCAGTGACGGGTCAGATAAAGGTCAGCTTTGAGGAGGCGTTAAAATTAGCTGATCCTTCCACAGACACGGCGCTGAACACAGAACAAGTCCGAATGGCGTCCGAAAAAGTGCTGCAATCCGTCCAGGCGATTGTGAAGGACGTTTTTGTGGGAAACCTCTTCATGAGAGCCCAAGCAGCCGTGACTCCCCAGGACGCTGCAGAACTGAGCTGCAGCCTCATTTCAGAGTCAAAAGTGGTGCTGAAGAAGATCATTGAGAACATGGCTGCTAGGCTGCCACTGTTTTCATTCTGGGGCTCTGTGCAGGCATTAACAGTACAGTTCCTGCAGTCTGTGGAGGGAGATCTGGATCTCCTATTCATGTGGCAGGTCTCAAATTCCTACGTCAGACATCCAGAAGCCCTCAGTGACCTCACTGTCACCGACGTCTTCAAAATGTTTGCTGACGAGCTGAGGAGCGGTGAAGCGTTTCAGCAGAAGGAGGCGTCTTCTGAGCCTGTCCTGAAAACACTGGACAGAGAGTTCATCCCACAGTCCTGCCAGGAGCTCGTCCACAAGCTCCTAGAAGACCTAATGCTGCAAGGGAACGTGCAGAGAACAGCAGATGTTGCCAGTGATGTGGTCGACCATGTGGTTGCATCTACGTCTGCTGCTCTGTTCATGACGTCAGGCTGCACAAACAATGAGGAATATGGGAACAAACGGACATCCAAGAAGATGTTGCGGTTTCCCAAGATCAAATTTCCTAAGGTCAAGATGCCAAAGCTCAGATTTAAGGTATGTTTTTATTTTATATTGTAATGGTACATTATTTTGTCTCATCTTCCAAAATCAAAGTCTTGTAAAAAGATAAAATGAATCACTTTCCTTATTAAACGTGTTTCAGTGCTGCACATATTTGCGTTGTTGAAATGATAATTTTCTCTCTTTTTATTTTAAAGAAATGGAGAAACAGGATCGAACCCGGAACTGTTGTTTCTCAGGACTGCACACAGGAAAGACCTGTTCCAACTGGTAGGTGTTCCAGTGCTTTCTTCACAGTCTTAGCCCATCACAGCATGTTGTAAATCAGGCTAGAGTCGAGCTTCTCAAAGCTTTCTGAAGTTTCTCCTTGTGTTATTCTGTTCATCACATCCTGCTTGTGGACTTCTTGAGTGCGAATTGCCCAATGCTGAGTCTGGATGACTTGATGTTGCTCTTCATTCAGTCTTTATTAATTCATAAACATGTAAAATTATTGTGTGGCCAAGTCACGTATACCAGGCTTATGTATTTGGTCCTTCATGACATACGGGTAATCTGAGGAGCCCAATAATGAGGCAGATGTATTAATAACAGGTCATGTGTCATGATTTCTATAGTTTGGTTATCTTGATAACTTTCTCACATTCTTCCTCTTTTGTTTCTATTTCAGTCGATGGACCATCAAACTCCACGGCCACCAGCACGTCCACCACCATCCCTGTACCAGCGAGGAAGACCCTCTTCTCTGGACTCATTAAGGCTGTCTCTAAGGTGTTCAGGAAGTAAGACAAGACTGCTTAAAGGGGAACTCCACCATTTTTTAAATTTTGTTTTGGTGTGAAACGATTAATTGTAGAGAAACGTACTGACTCATGTTTCTTTACAGTGGTGCTGATAGGAACCAGATGTTGCAATGTCTACAACACAAATATAACCATTTTATTTACTGTCCAAAACCACCAGTGAACCTAAACATGACTTCGGAGTTTTTACATGTGACATTAATGATTAAATAGTGGAAAATCTTTAAATTTCATTTTTTAATTAATTAAATAAGTAGATTAAAATGTGTTTTAAGCCAAAATTTAATCACAAAAGTATCCTAAATCGATGGTTTAGTTATCAGGCAGCCGATTCATAATCACTTCACGTAATAACGTTCTATAAGGTGGAGTCATTAAACTCTTCAGACGTCTGGTTCCTATCACCACCAGTGTGAACAATCCAGGCCAAGTAAGTTTCTCTAGAGCAGACCATTTCACACTAAACCGCTCTGAATGACTTTGTTTACATCTCAACCATTTAAACGTAGAATTTGTGAAACTTCTGTGGAGTTCCCCTTTAACCTCACAGGCTGTATGAATCATCAAATAAAAATAAAGCAGTAAAGCAGTTTGTAGGGTCCTGTTTTAATGTAGGCCTGGTGCCACTTTGGGCTTCTTCACTGAATCACTGTGTTTTAATAATAGATGTAGTTTTTATTTTTGCACTTTACCATCTTTATTATTATTACAGCGTTTCTAAAAACGTGATTTTTGTTCTGTGACGGCTGTTCAGTATGACAGTACTGTAGTAACCAATCTGAAGAATACTTTCACAATGCAAAGAACCCTTTAATTATGGCAAGGGTTCTTTGAGTGTTCATGGTTCTGTGTAGAACCATTTTCTTTGCTAAAGAAGTTTTGAAGACCCTTCTTTTTAAGTGTGTTTGTACTTAGAAGTTGAAGCTTTACTCAACTTTACTCTGCTTACTTTGTAAGCAGAGGATGGACAGTGTGTTAGACGGTGATGCAGAGGGAGCCAATGACTTCAGCATCTTCTATAACCGGTTTAACTGCCCTGTTCAGATCTCCACAGTGCCTGTATGTCCAGCAGTCACCTCCACACTCTCCCTTTTCTCAGCTCCTGGAGCTTCAGTCTCTGTCTGCCTGGACATCAACACCTCATCTGCTCCTATTGATATTCACACCACCCTCCCAAATGCTGACAGCACAGACATCACGACCCCCTCTTCACACATCAAAGCATGTGCTGCTGAGATGGGGGCACCCCTACAGTACATCTTCAATCTGAGTCTGCGCTTGGGGAGGGTTCCCACACTGTGGATGGAAGACATCATGCCTCATTCCAGTACCCAAGAGGGGGCGACCCAGTGAACTCAATGACTTCAGGCCTGTTGCTCTAATATCCCATGTCATGACACTGGAGCACCTTCTACACCTTCTCAGACCCCAGGTTCGACACGCAACACACCCCCTGCAGTTCACCTACAGGGAGAAAGTGGGAGTGGAGAATGCCATGCTATACCTCCTCCATCATGCCCACTCTTATCTGGACAAGGGTGGTTGTGCTGTAAGAGTCATGTTATTTGATTTTTCCAGTGCCTTTAATACCATTCAGCCCCTCCAACTTAGAGACAAGCTGGTTAACATGCAAGTTTATCCACACCTGGTCTCCTGGATTACTGACTACCTCACTGGCAGACCTCAGTATGTCAGGCTGAAGGACTGTACAGAGACTGTGGTCAGCAGCACAAGAGCACCACAAGGGACTGTACTTTCCCCCTTTCTGTTCACACTTTACACAGGAGGAGGAGTACAAGACCCTGGTGAAGGACTTTGTGGAGTGGTGCCTGCTTCTGAACACTGCCAAGACCAAGGAGATGGTAGTGGACTTTCGCAGGGTTAGGCCACCCACACAGCCAATCTCTATTGAGGGGGTTGAAGTGGAGAGGGTAATGACCTACAGGTATCTCGGGCTGCAACTGGATGATAGGTTGGACTGGGCAGCCAACACAGACATCCTGTACAGGAAGGGTCATAGCAGGCTTTACTTCCTGAGGAGGCTGAGGTCCTTTAACATCTGTAGGAAGCTTCTGCAGATGTTCTATCAGACCATGGTTGCCAGCTGTCTATTTTATGCTGTGGTGTGCTGGGGAGGAAGCATGAAAAGAAGAAACAAAATGCGACTGGACAAGTTGGTCAGGCGAGCGGGGTCAGTGGTCGGTGCGGAACTGGACTCTGTGGTCAAGGTGGCTGAGACAAGGACATTACACAAACTGCTCTCCGTTATGGAGGATGATGGCCACCCACTGCACACCATCAACATGGACAGGAGGAGCATGTTTAGCAGCAGGTTGCTGTCACAGAGGACTGAATCTGAATCTCATGCTTATCTTGTGTTTCTCTATTCATCTGCACATATAGACAGCGTGCTGAACATAGTGCACTTTCTGCATACCTCATTGCGTATCTTGCACATCTGGACACTAGACACTTTATTTGGTACAATATATGCACACATTTATTTATTTATTCATTCAGGGGTCATTTTATGCCGTTACCTGTAACATCTTGTATAGTCATTATTGCACTGCATCTCATCTCAGGTTCTAGATATTCTCACAGATTGTTGTATTTTTTTATTTGTATATATGCCTGTAGAGAGGATCTGATATATTTATTCTTTTTATATGTCTACACCATTATTGCAGTTACTGTACAGTGTTGTGTGTCTGATACTCGCAGCTAAATTTCCTTCAGGATCACTATTCATCCATCCATCCATCTCAGGAAGTCCAAGCAGCGACTGTACGTTCTGAGAAAACTGAGGAAATTTGGCATGCCAACCAAAATTCTCAGCACCTTCTGGTGGAGCACGATCGAGAGTGTTCTTACCAGCTTCATCACGGTCTGGTATGGAAACTGCACTGCTCAGGACAGAAAGGCTCTCCAGCGTGTGATCAAAACTGCACAGTCCATCTCAGGAGCAGCCTTCCCCTTACTACAGGACACTTTTATCACACCAGGGTCATCAGGAGGGCCCACAACATCATCAGGGACAGTACGTACCCCCAGCACAGACTCTTCACACTCCTACCTTCAGGCAGACACTACAGGAGTGTGAAGTCCAGGACTACAAGACTGACCAACAGTTTCTACTCACAGGCCATCAGGCTTGTGAATACCTCACTTACTACCTCTTCCCCCCTCCCATTCTGAACTGGTTTAACACTCAATAACTGCACCTTACCTACACTTTACTGCTGCTGTTAGAACAATACTGTTTACATCTATTACTGCACAGAACAATATTGTTTACTGTTTACATCTGTTACTTGATGCACTTTATGAACAGCTGCTCTACATATTTGCACGTTTGCATATACACATGTGTAATTTTATTTAAACTTTCATACTGTACATTTTTACTTTTTACTACTGTTTTTAGAGTTATTCTTATATTTTCTTTTTTTATTCTATTAAGATTATATTTGGTGAATGGAGGAACAACAAAGTAAGAATGTCATTGTACAGTGTAACTACCTGTTCTGCTGTGCATATGACAATAAAACTCTTGAATCTACTCCAGCACAGACTTTAGGTCAGTTCTGGGCAGCTCTGTCACACCCACCTTCATGGTCCTGCACCCTTCCAGCCTGGAGCTGTAACAGCGGAAAGCCACACTGGTGTGCTTGGCCAACAAGGGCTTCCCCTCAGACTGGAGGATGAGCTGGAAGGAGGAAGGGAGCAGCTGGAGCTTGTGGGTTAGCCAGAGTCCTGGGCTTCTGCAGAAGGACAACAGCCTCTACAGCTGGAGCAGCACCCTGACCCTCCAGGAGCAGAAGTGGCTAAAGAACACAGTGACCTGTGGGGCCACCAAGGACTTCCAGCGTACCGTCAGCAGGACACTGAGGAGAGAGCAGTGCACTGAGCAGTGAGAACCACACAGGAGTTTGGGCTGATAGAGTTTCTCTTGTTCTCAAATGTGCTCAAAAAGGCTTAATGTAAAACAGCCGTTTTGGTTTGTCAAAAGAAAATGAATCTCATTCAATATATTGTACAACCCCAATTCCAATGAAGTTGGGACATTATGTAAAACAAATAAAAACAGAAAACAGAATTCCCATGATTTGCAAAACCTTTAACATGTATTCAATTGAAAACAGTACAAAGACAAGATATTTAAAGTTCAAATGGAAAAACTGTTTTTTGCAAAGATTCACTCATTTTGAATTTCATGCCTGCAACATGTTCCAAAGAAGTTGAGACAGGGGCAACAAAAGACTGGGAAAGTTGAGGAATGCTCAAAAAACACCTGTTTGGAACATTCCACAGGTGAACAGGTTAACTGGAAACAGGTGTCATGATTGGGTATAAAGGGAGCATCCCTGAAAGGCTCAGTCGTTCACAAGCAAGGATGGGGCGAGGTTCATTACTCTGTGAACAACTGTTTGAGCAAACAGTCCAACAGTTTAAGAACAACGTTTCTCAACGTGCAATTGCAAGGAATTTAGGGATTTCATCATCTACAGTCCATAATATCATCAAAAGATTCAGAGAATCTGGAGAAATCTCTGCAAGTAAGCGGCAAGGCAGAAAACCAACATTGAATGCCCGTGACCTTCGATCCCTCAGGCGGCACTGCATTAAAAACCCACATCATTCTGTAACGGATATTCCCACATGGGCTCAGGAACACTTCAGAAAACCACTGTCAGTGAACTCAGTTCGTCGCTCCATCTACAAGTGCAAGTTAAAACTCTGCCATGCAAAGCGAAGCCACATATCAACAACACCCAGAAACACCGCCGGCTGGAAAAAAAGTGTCCTGTGGTCTGATGGGTGGCATGGGTAAATTGCACATCTGTGAAGGCACCATTAATGCTGAAAGGTACATACAGGTTTTGGAGCAACATCTGCGCAACGTCTTTCAGGGACGTCCTGCTTATTTTGAGCAATACAACAGCGTGGCTTCGTAGTAAAAGAGTGCAGGTACTAGACTGGCCTGCCTGCAGTCCAGACCTGTGTCCCATTGAAAATGTGTGGCACATTATGAAGCGCAAAATACGACAACGGACTGTTGAGCAACTGAAGTTGTACATCCATCCATTTTCTAAGCCGCTTCTCCGTCAGGGTCACGGGGGGATGCTGGAGCCTATCCCAGCAGTCTTCGGGCGAAAGGCAGGATACACCCTGGACAGGTCGCCAGTCCATCGCAGGGCAGACAGACAGACACAGACAGTAACTCACACACTCACACCTAGGGGCAATTTAGCATGTCCAATTGGCCCGACAGCATGTCTTTGGACTGTGGGAGGAAACCGGAGAACCCGGAGGAAACCCACGCAGACACGGGGAGAACATGCAAACTCCACACAGAGAGGACCCTGGCCGCCCGGACGGGGAATCGAACCCAGGCCCTCCTTGCTGTGAGGCGACAGCGCTACCCACCACGCCACCGTGCCGCCCCTGAAGTTGTACATCAAGCAAGAATAATTTTTGCATCCTAAAGCCGGGGACAGCATTTTGCGACATTAAAATTTTCCGACTTGACTGATAACATCAACGTCAATCACCTCATCATCACATCCAATCACAGCAGTAGGCTAGCCATGTCAGAAGGTTGTTTACCACCATGCTGGTATCATGTTTTCACAAATTCTTTTCCCTGAAAACCAGTCCAATCTCTGAAAGAATGCATTTTAAAGACCACACCCTAATTAACAAACTTCAACTGAAGAGCTCACAAGTGTTTGAAGAACTCAAAAGGTAGGTGTTTTGAAAAAATGCTGAATGACTGAATTCAGCAAATGTCCAATGGCTTCTATTGAAGCCGTTTTATGTTCTTATTCTAAGCAAAAGGAAATGTATTAAAAAATAGTCTGTGGTACAATACAGATGCAGAAAGACAGATTCAAAACCACCAGAGTCCTGCCTGGAAAAGGGTAAACATTCAAATGAGCACTCAAACAATTAGTCTTCGGATCCTAATCGACAATGGTGCACGATTCTCAGTACTGGATCCCGCTGGAGTTCTCTCTCTTCTTTTAATCCAACAAATCCTGAAGGAACAAAAAAATTAAGATGAATATAATATACAGTGCTGTTAACAGTTTGCATGAAGCAGAAGTCTAAAACTTCAGTGGTGCAAGTCTTAATTTTCTTTTAACAGTAAAACCTTTGCGCTGCCCTTGACTCGTTTAATTAATGCTGAAGGCTCGTCAGTGAAATGGTCTGATATTTTGCCTGCTAGTTTTACCCATGTTCCCTGCCCGTGATTCTGAGGTGGACTGGCAGTTTTTAACAGATAGAAACAGCAACCCTGCTATTTATACAATCTGAAGAAAATTTAACTGTGATGCACTAGTTTAAGTGTTTATTTTGAAACATGAAATTGTGGAATTACAATCCAATAATCCCAACTGAACCGAACTGACCAATACTGTTAAAACTATCGCTCGATCACTGGTGATGCTACAGCTGTCTGTGGCCGGGAGTCCAAGAGAGCGCAATTGGCCTCACCCTCTGGGTAGGTAGAATCACAAATGTCAAAAATCGATTTTCTAAATTTGAATTTATAGCGTAATGTTGACGGAACACAAAAGGTGGAACTCTCGAAATCCGACCGGCTCTGCATTAAAAGCCAGGTTAGGTCAGGAGTCACAACTCAAATGTTAAGATGTTGTCCTTTCATCAAAAATCTGACCACCTTGGCAGCTGCAACATTTAATGCCTAGTATGTCTCAGTGTGTGCTGATGTCCTAATATAGGCTAAAAAATTAAGAACGAAAACACAGACTTACTTTCTCTGCTTTAAGCTTCAGCTCAGCTATAGCCGCTTTTCTCCAGTCTCGGCCAGAAAACTCCTCCTCAGAAGTGGAGCAGCGTATTGTAAAATGTCTTTCACTGTTCGGCTGGTTTACGAGGCTGAAGTCGCTTCTTATTCTCCAGCTTCTTGTTCGATATTTCCGTTCCACCTTAAATTCCGGCTGAGGCACCGAATGTAAATGCAACACCATTTAAGGTGGAACGGGAAAATTTGAAAGTGAAGTGACGTGACTTCAGCTTCACAACTTTAGTGTTTGACAGTCTCAGATTTAACGTTCCAGGATACCAACTAAGGTGCTTATGAATGCGAATGAGTCTCCAAATGTTCGTCTTGGCTAAATCTCTCTCTGCCTTGTCGTAGCTACAAGCCAAGAGAGACTGTGTTGCTAAGTGACCTGCAGAAACGGGGCTTTCGCACTGTGTTGCTGACGTCCCATCTCTCAGATATTTTACTGACACAGTGACCCCTGACTCTCTACCTACAACCCTAACCCTACAACACGACCAAATCTGGAGTTATAAAATCACCAAATTAAACAGGCAGGACGGCTGTAACATGCGCTGCATGGACATCATCACTGGGTCTTATTTCACCGTTTATCGCAGGTGACTGGCAGCAGCAAGCTTCAATTTGTTTTATTAATAAAAGATATTGGAAGTAAATTCATTATAGATCATTAAAAATACTTTGCTTTAAAAGTACCAAGTCGTCACACAGTGAGAAAAAAAGATGCGTCGATAATCGTTTTATAATCGCATCGTGGCCCTCTGCAACGTAACTGAATCGTGAGGTGCCAAGAGATTCCCACCCCAGTCTTAAATATGAAAATTAAGTAGCATATTGATTAATGTTTGTTTATATTGCATTCACACAAAAGAGATTAGCCAGTTTGTCTTGAACCTTATACCCTGCATCTTGTTTATGATAAAACTACATTTATTTTACTCTACACTAATCTTTAGGTCTTTCTGATACAAGTGGAATGTCCACAGCTACAGTGGAGCTTACAGTTCGACCAGAAGGAAACATTACAGTGTCCTTCTGCAACATATCTGCCAGCAGTGAAGTGGCCTGGTACCGACAAAGCCCGGATAAAACCACACTTCTGATCCATGCTAAGAGAGATGAAATTGGGGAACGCCTTTTGATGCAACATAATGAAGATCGGAATCACTTCAAACTAACAGCAGACAGAGAGATCACCATGACCAATCATACCACGATTGGGGGTCCCAGAGGTGATTTGGGACTATTTTTGTGAGACCATAGCTGCTGGGTCACAAATAAAGAGAGCCACCAGACTACAATTTCAAAGTTAGTACCTCTTGTAGCATTTTGTTTTCTCTTGCTTTTATATATGAAATTATTCCATTATTTTAACAGAGTTAATAGAAAGTATTACATTTTTTTGTGCTATTAATAAATATTTACAGGTGAAAAGCGAAAAGATTATTTGGAAGAAGCATCACAAAAAGAAGGAGAAGCACACTGGTAAATTAAAAAGGAATTTTATATATATATATATATATATATATATATATATATATATATATATATTATGATACATATACACTCACCGGCCACTTTATTAAGTACTAGTAAAAGGTTGGACCCCTTTTGCCTTCAGAACTGCTTTAATTCTTCATGGCAGACTTTCAACAGGGTGTTGGAAATTTTCCTCATAGATTTTGGTTGATTGAGTTCCTGTTGCCTTTCTAACTCGAACCAGTCTGCCCATTCTCCTTTGACCTCTCACATCAATAAGGCATTTTCGTCCACACAACTGACCGCTCACTGGATATTTCCTCTTTTTCGGACCGTTCTCTGTAAACCCTAGAGATGGTTGTGTGAAAGGACAGATACGGACAGATACGAACACATCGGGGTTCAGACATGACAAACTATAAACAGATTCAAACAGGGCAAGGACATACAACAAAGACTATACATTCATACAAAGACCAGCAAACACTAAGGGCAAACACAGGGCTTAAATAATAAAGGGTAACCAGGGACAGGTGAACACAATCAGGGGCGGAGTAACCAAACAGGGGGCAGGACTTAAACCAAAACAAACGCATATGGACAAACCAAAACAAAAAGGCACATGGAGTGGGAGGAGCCAATCGTGACACTGACTATGCACATTTTATCTTTTGTCTTTGCATTGTTTGCTATTTATCTTTTATTACTGCACTGGAAAAGTAGCCCGAAGGTGTTTCGTTATACTGTACTACCCTGTATTGTGTAATGACAATAACATTGAATTGAATTGAATTCCAAGTCATTCTGAAGCATTTCTTTTAGTTGAATTTGTCATCTCTTATTATTTACAGTACACAATGGAGACAAAATATCGTTCTCAAAACCTTTTGTGCACAGCCATTAAATATATACTAACACGTCAGTGATAGCTGCACTTTAAGAAGTGCAAGACAAGTACCATTTATGAGATGAGGCAGTGAAGGATAAACACATAATTACCATAATAGAGTAGGGCGTCATCAGGGGCAGAAACGTTGGCTGACTGATTTGCATACTGTGACGCGCCATTGTGCTTTGGTACGAAGACACGTCATCCATGCCTGCAGCAGAATTGAACCAGAAGGGGGCTCCAGAGCCAAAACTGACCACCATAAAAATGACATTTTCACAGTCTGGAAAGATGTTCACATTTCAAGTAAGCCTCAGTATATTATTATTACAGAACAATGCATTTAAGCTATTAATGAAAAAAAGAGTGTAGTTAAGGTTGATGAATGATGGAGTCATGCCAAGCCACCACACCCTTTAAAACCAGCTTCTTCCTGCTATCTCCTGGAACTGTGTGTAATGACTTTAACATTGGCTATAGGAAAGACGCTTGGGGCAGGTGTGAAGATGAAGAGCTTCCTTTTATTGCAACGCAAAACACTCAGCTTTTCAGCCTACAAAATAAGACAAGGCTTGCTGGGACTTTTCAGTCCCTTCTTTTCTCCTTTTCTCGTTTAGTTCCACTCAGTCAGAGGCTCAGCTGTGCTCTCACGCCTTCACTGGTCTCCTTCTCTCTCGGGGTTCTGCCACCTACTGAAGGAAGAGATAGCTATAAGTAGGCAGGCAGAGACAAGGCACAGGTGAACATCTGCTACTTAGCCTACATGTTCAGCCAGACCGGCTTCACCGTCCCGCATTCGATACTCAGCCACACCCCTTTCTCCACATACCCCCATCGCCCAACCCAGGCCAGGCAGCCATCCTCCCGACACCCCACTTGGTAACAGCAGAGGGTGAGGACTGCCCATTTGATGGCCAGACATTCTCTTTAATTGTGCTGTTCATAGCCTCCCAAGGTGATAATTTTTTACTTATGTGCAGGATAGGGCGGTCCTCCCCCTCCACCACCTGGGGCAAAATGCCCCCCAGCCCTCTGTCTGATGCGTTAGTCTGCAAGACAAAAGGGAGAGCAAAGTCAGGCAAATGCAGCAGTGGGTCTTCACAGAGAGCTGCCTTAACACGGTTCACAGCCTGTTGGCACTGCTCTGTCCACTGGACCTTCTCCACACTGTGCTAACTTTTCTTTTTAAAATATTTTTCAGGAGATTACAAAGAACTCACTATTGAGCATACAGTACATCACACATACAAAAACAAAGATGTCAGAAGCACTGGCAATTCTAGGATTTATTTTTTTAGGTGGGGTCATAATGGGGCCTCCTTTCCTGTTCAGGGGACAAATTAATGCTTTCAAATTCTAAGAGCCCCATAAATAAGAGCTCCTTTGTGCTTGGTCCCCAGTGATCGCCACTTGCGATGTAATCCGAGCAGCTGCATAAGCCACTGGACGAGTCTGGGTTTGGTGGTTGCAGTAGAACGGTACTTGTCTGACTGCATTATGCCAAGTATAAAGTTTGGTGGAGGGGGGATCATGGTGTGGGGTTGTTTTTCAGGAGTTGGGCTCGGCCCCTTAGTTCCAGTAAAAGGAACTCTTAATGCTTCAGCACCAAGAGATTTTGGACAATTTCATGCTCCCAACTTTGTGGGAACAGTTTGGGGACGGCCCCTTCCTGTTCCAACATGACTGCGCACCAGTGCACAAAGCAAGGTCCATAAAGACACGGATGAGCGAGTTTGGTGTAGAAGAACTTGACTGGTCTGCACAGAGTCCTGACCTCAACCCGATAGAGCACTGCAAAGGGTGGGTCGACATCATATTAAACCCTATGGATTAAGAATGGGATGTCATTCAAGTTGTTATGTGTTCCTGTTATTCTACAGGGTGAGCCAAAAGTCACAGGACGCGTTTTATTTTATTTTATTTTTTATTTTATTATCGACTTTTATCTCTCAAACAAATTGTGTATGCTGAGAAAATCTGCAACAAACACCACCTTTAGCGCTTGTGACACCATAAAAAATAAAATAAAACTGTGTCCTGTGACTTTTGACTTACCCTGTACTGATCAGTGTTTTTCTATGGAGATTTCACAAACTGTGTGTGCACATCTGAACACCTGGGTCAGTAATGGGTGCATCTTAAATGAGCTGAATTCACTAATTAGTGCTGTCTGGATGTTTGGATATAGTATAGTGGTGCCTTACGTAGACAGAAGGCTATTCACAATATGTAAACAATGGCCCATATTTATCAAGCATTTCAAAGTAAGAACACTGATCTAAAATCAGATTTCAACAGTTAATGTAATTCTATTCAGTGTGATATAAAAGCTGTAAGCTGACCCCAGATCAGCTTTGCACATCCACATTTTGTAATTCCTTCCAAGGACTTGAAGAAAAGCAATAGTGTCCTTTCTGAAGCAGCAGATGGCGCTATTCATCAAGAAATGCTGCCACATCTGATGAACTAAAACTAAACTGGCAAAACTGACCTGCGCTCCAAACTGGTGATATCGTGTGTGTATAAGTGATGTAAATGTTCTAAGCAAGGCTCCAGAAGAAGCTGTAGACCTGTTGTTCTGTTGCAGAGATGAATTTGTGCCGTTTCAAAACATATTTCCACTCATAAACATACATCGATGAGCCAAAACGTTATGACCACCCACCTAATATGCTGTTGGTCTTCTGCGTGCCGTCAAAACAGCTCATATCTGTCAAGACATGGACTTTACAAGACCTCTGAAGGTGCCTTGTGGTATCTAGTACCAAGACATCAGCAGCAGATCCTTTAAACGGTGTAAGTCATGAGGTGGAGCCACTGTGGATCAGACTAGCTCTTTCAGCACATCCCACAGATGCTCAGAGATCTGGGGAATTTGGATTCCAGGGCAATGATGTATATGATGTCCACATGCCTAAATCCAGGGTTTTCCAGCTAAACATCGTTCAGTTCTAGCAGGACATTGCACCAATTTGTGGTTTGACCCTCCTCTGACCATTTTTGATAGCAATATGGCTCTGCTGACCATGAGGACCCTACAAACCTTGCCATTTTGGAGATGCTCTGACTGAGTTGTCTAGCCATTAAGATTTGGCTCTGGTAAAAGTTATGCAAGTACTCACACCTGCCCATTTCTCCCAAATCCAACATCTAACATCTAATATATACCAGACCCTAGCATGCACCCCTGTTACCAGATAATCAAGGTTATTCACTTAATCTGTGAGTGGTCATGATGTGGTCATTTCTCTCTCTCTCTCTCTCTCTCTCTCTCTCTCTCTCTCTCTCTCTCTCTCTCTCTCTCTCCCTTTATTTGAGTCCCTGAATGTCATCTGCTGAAAGTCACCACATGTGAGCCACCAGAGCTGCTAGAGTCACCGGAGCCTTCATCTTTGTTGGCTGATCTGCACCGTTTTGACCACCATGGAGTTTCATGCCGTACATAACTGTGCAAACCTCACCCCCATGAACTGACCCTCCTGATACTGCTGCTGCTGCATAAACTCCAACTATCTAATTAATCATTGCTCAACCTCTTTTTCAGTTTTATATTCTAATATTTTATACTAATGCTGTTTGCTATCTGGTGTCGACCAGAGGAGGACAGGTTCCCCTTATGAGTCTTGATTCCTCATAGGTTTTATCATCTTGTCCTTAGGGAGTTTTTCCTCGCCACTGTCACCACTGGTGATGCTCATGGGGGCTTGGACCAGCATTTTTCTGTGTAAGTCTGCTTTGTGAGAACACCTGCTGTAAAAAGCGCAATATACAGTGGGTTGCAAAAGTATTCGGCCCCCTTGAACTTTTCAACCTTTTGCCACATTTCAGGCTTCAAACATAAAGATATGAAATTGTAATTTTTTGTGAAGAATCAACAACAAGTGGGACACAATTGTGAAGTGGAACGAAATTTATTGGATATTTTAAACTTTTTTTAGAAATAAAAAACTGAAAAGTGGGGCGTGCAATATTATTCAGCCCCTTTACTTTCAGTGCAGCAAACTCACTCCAGAAGTTCAGTGAGGATCTCTGAATGATCCAATGTTGACCTAAATGACTGATGATGATAAATAGAATCCACCTGTGTGTAATCAAGTCTCCGTATAAATGCACCTGCTCTGTGATAGTCTCAGAGTTCTGTTTAAAGCGCAGAGAGCATCATGAAGACCAAGGAACACACCAGGCAGGTCCGAGATACCGTTGTGGAGAAGTTTAAAGCCGGATTTGGAAAGAAAAAGATTTCCCAAGCTTTAAACATCTCAAGGAGCACTGTGCAAGCGATCATATTGAAATGGAAGGAGCATCAGACCACTGCAAATCTACCGAGACCCGGCCGTCCCTCTAAACTTTCAGCTCAAACAAGGAGAAGACTGATCATAGATGCAGCCAAGAGGCCCATGATCACTCTGGATGAACTGCAGAGATCTACAGCTGAGGTGGGAGACTTTGTCCATAGGACAACGATCAGTGGTACACTGCACAAATCTGGGCTTTATGGAAGAGTGGCAAGAAAAAGCCATTTCTCAAAGATATCCATAAAAAGTCTCATTTAATGTTTGCCACAAGCCACCTGGGAGACACACCAAACATGTGGAAGAAGGTGCTCTGGTCAGATGAAACCAAAATCGAACTTATGTTTGGCGTAAAAGCAATACAGCTCATCACCCTGAACACACCATCCCCACTGTCAAACATGGTGGTGGCAGCATCATGGTTTGGGCCTGCTTTTCTTCAGCAGGGACAGGGAAGATGGTTAATATTGATGGGAAGATGGATGGAGCCAAATACAGGACCATTCTGGAAGAAAACCTGTTGGAGTCTGCAAAAGACCTGAGACTGGGACGGAGATTTATCTTCCAACAAGACAATGATCCAAAACATAAAGCAACATCTACAATGGAATGGTTCACAAATAAACGTATCCAGGTGTTAGAGCGGCCAAGTCAAAGTCCAGACCTGAATCCAATCGAGAATCTGTGGAAAGAGCTGAAAACTGCTGTCCACAAACGCTCTCCATCCAACTTCACTGAGCTCGAGCTGTTTTGCAAGGAAGAATGGGCAAAAATTTCAGTCTCTCGATGTGCAAGACTGACAGAGACGTACCCCAAGCCACTTGCAGCTGTAATCACAGCAAAAGGTGGCGCTACAAAGTATTAAAGCAAGGGGGCTGAATAATATTGCACGCCCCACTTTTCAGTTTTTTATTTCTAAAAAAAGTTTAAAATATCCAACAAATTTCGTTCCACTTCACAATTGTGTCCCACTTGTTGTTGACTCTTCACAAAAAATGTCAATTTCATATCTTTATGTTTGAAGCCTGAAATGTGGCAAAAGGTTGAAAAGTTCAAGGGGGCTGAATACTTTTGCAACCCACTGTATGTAAACTTTGACTTGACTCGACTTGATGTTTCGCTATTTACGCCCTCCTAGCCGTAATGATCTAACAGGTCAGTTAGTCATGTTTTCATCATAAAGTATATTCTAATATGTTCATTTTATCCTGATCTAATCCATACCGATCTCTAATTCTGCCTGCCGCATGTTACAGTGACAGTTTAAATGACATAGGCCTCATTGTATGCTTGTTTCCTCTACCTGCCAGTTTTGGCGAAGCATGCTGTCTACAGTGAAGTAATAAACCAACAAATAAAAATAATAGTTACCTCTTATGTGAAAACTGCATTGTAGTCCTCTCAGTACCTCCTACCCTGCTTATACTTAAATATTAATACAGTTTTATCATAGTAAAAGATCAGACCACTTGGTTAGAAACATATAGGGCTACTCTAGACTATCAAAACTACTGTCTCTTACTTTTTTACCACTGCTTACACATTTTACAGCAAATCTTATTCAAACCAACAAAGTAATTGGGTTTTGGTGTCTTCTAATGACCCGTGACCCTGAGGGAGAAGCAACTTAGAAAATGTATGTGTCTGTGTGTCTTCTAATGAATAAATTAGGCTAACTTTGAAATGCACCTGTTGGTTATATAGGCTTTCAATCATGCACGCACAGCTTGTATAATCTCCTTAGAAAAGCACTGACCAGTAGAATGGGACAATCTGGATCAGACACACATTGCCACCATGCCCCATGCCAAGCATCACTTAGAAGGGAATAAATCCCCAGTACTGGGCTGTGGAGCAGTGCAACTGTGTTCTCTGGAGTGATGGCGCTCCATCCAATATCTTTTGGATGAGTTGAAGTGATCCAGAACTGATCATTCAAGCATCCACTAATGCTCAGTCAAATCCTCACGGCAATGTTCCAAAATTTAGTGTAAAGTCTTCCCAGAACAGCAAAAGAGGAACAAACTCCCTATTAATAGCCTTGATTTCAGAAGAAACACTGGATGAGCAGGTGTCTACACACTTTTGAATATATAATATATTACTTTTAAAACCAAAACCACTGAAAAGGTCCTCAAAGATTGGATCTGAAATCTTCAAGAGGTCCAGTTTTCTAAGAAGAAAATTCAACCAGCCTTATGCCACACAGCTGTCTATCTCCTCTTCCTTTAGGGGCTGATCATCTGGACAAACAGTCCTTAATCAGGGATAATTATGGGCTTAAGGTTCAGATGTTAGTGACTCAACGTTAATAGGCTGTTGGCTGAGCCAAGACCAGGGCTTATTGTCTCAAAGTGTCTCAGCGAAATGACCGTTGGAGGGTCATAAAATATCACACTAAACATTATTTCTTTCAATTAAAGTGAAAGGTTATTCACATTATTCCTGTTCATTATGAAGCTTCGAGTGCCTTGATTTATAGACTGAGATTCTGGAGTAGCATGAGCAGACAAATCATTCGTTTACACTGTGAGCCAAAAGCAGATTTTATGCCATTACAATGCATAGGTTAAATGTATTCATTCACTCAAGCTTAATGATATCATAGCTATGATATTGCACATTTCTGCACAACACTGTGTGGCCAAAAGTGTGTGGACACCTGACCATAACATCTATATGAATTTGATGAACACCAATGTTCAAAACTAAGGGCATTAATATGGAGATTCTGCAGCTATAACCTGCAGCCTCCACACTTCTGGGAAACCTTTCCACGGGGGGCCGTTGTGGGCTGGAGGTAAGGGAACCTGCCTTGTGACCCGGAAGGTCGCTGGTTCAATCCCCTTGGCCCGATAGTCCGTGACTGAAGTGTCCTTGAGCAAGGCACCTATCCCCCAGCTGCTCCCCGGGCGCTGTGGATAGGACTGCCCACCGCTCCGGGCAAGTGTGCTTACTGCCCCCTAGTATGTGTGTTCACTAGTGTGTATGTGATGTTTCAGTGGATGGGTTAAATGCAGAGGTCTAATTCCTCTGCGTGCAAACACAGTTGGCTAATTATTCTGAGTTCAGTTGAAGGTTTTGGAGAGTGTCAGTATGAACTTGTGTACATTCAAGCTAGCACTTAACAGGTTAACCTTAACATTGGTTCTGTTAAAAAGTTATTTACATTTATAGACGTTTCCCATTACAATACCCAGCATGCATTGCACACATGCATTACACATACTTTGAGATTCTCTACGCTCTTCAACAAGTCCTGACTGCTAGCCTCTGATCTACAGGCTATTAATCAGTGTTGCTCACTAGCATTAGTGGTCTAGCACTACCTCAATTAGTCGACAAACCTTTTTCTTTGTTAACCCCTTAAAATCCCAGTCTTATTTCATTCTAAGGCTTATTATTCAGTAACTACAGGGCCTTCAATGCAAACGGGTTGAGATATTCTTAGTTTATAGAAGTGTTTAATAAAACTTGGGCCCAGTGGTGGCCATTTAAGGGGTTTAGGGAATAATTCAGTTACAGAATTAGCCAGCGAAAGAAAAAAATCATTAGCTGTCCACCCTACAGAACTTCAGAACTCACACCTTCAAGACACATCATCAAAGGGGGGCGTTTCCTAGACTTTAAACCAGGAAATTTCACTTGAAGACGAAACTGCTGTAAGAGGCACGTTTACAACAGATTTCGCAGTGGTTAAACTTTTAATATTTGACATTTGAGTGTCCCTTCAACATGTGTGTATGAGCTTAAACAGAAAGTGTGCTGAATCCATGAACTGTGTTAAAGTGTATTAAAAAGACAGCTGACCTTTTCAATTTCATCATGAATGGAACAATAGAAATGCTGATAAAATCCATAAATACAGGTAAAATCTTGTTAAATTGACTTAAAGTTAAGAATGTTGTTTTTTTTCCCTGTAAATTTGCATTTTATTGCAGATATGCATTTTTTTCTGTCAGGGATGTTAGTATCTTCGTATCTCAGTAATATATCGCAGTAATTCAGCGGTGAACTATGGGTAGGGTTTGGGCCTGTTAGGCCATGGATGTCAAAATGTGGACAAAATGCTGCTACAATAATGTTAATTTCTGCAAGCTCTCTTTGGGATTCTAATAATATATTAACACTAAACTAACAGCAAGTCACAAGAACGTTTCAGGCTTTGCTTCATTAAACATGAACATTTGAATCTTCTAACAAACATATTGACTTACATTTTACCTGGTAGCAGCTTTAGTGACCACTGCAGGGCAGAATCCTACGCAGAGCTGCCGCCACTGTTTTCCATTTCTAACAAACTCAGTCAGTGACTTATCTAGACCATTTTCTCTAGTCCTTCCACTTATTGCAAATGAATTGTAATTGTAATTGAATTATTGTAATTGGTTCATTCCACTGTCAGTTCCGAATTATATTAATGGTTAATCTGACATGTTAGGCCTTCAGCTCAGCTCCTGAGGTCCTAACCAATGGGTGAGCTCGCTTGGCTTCATCCTGTTTGGATCACTTGCATTGTTTGAATCATCATCCTATTTAAACCATTTTCCAACCACTCATTCAAGTATTAAACCCCTTTGGTTCTGGCCAAACATTTAACAATGAAATAGGAATATTATTACAATACATGGGGAGTTTAACAACTAGCATGATGATTCTATTAACCATTTTAAAGGCCAGGGCTCATCGACGAGGCCAACATTTTATTACACACTTCTATGATCTAAGAGTAGCTCAGCCAGTATTCAGTGAAGTCCCTGTAGTAGATTTAAATGTTAATAACAAGTTAAAAATGACATGTTTTTTTTTATTATTTCACAGAAGTCATTAAACCTACTCTGAAGGCTTAGAAGGCCCTGGAGGTTCCTCACTGCAGAAATCATCAAATGCTGTATGACAAATGAGAAATGAGAGAAAAGCACATGACCAGACTCATCCTCCTACTTTCATTCAACCTAATTGAGACGTCCAGTCTAATATGATCAAGTTAATTATTTGATTGGATTTCACTTCATCTCAAACTGCCATTTTGGTTAGAATGATCTGGGCGCTTATTTCAGGCCTATGTTTCCAAAATGATCCGCAGGGAAGGTGTACAGAAAGAACATTTTGGTTCTCATTGATTATTCACTGCAATCAAAGCAATCTGCAGGCTTTGCCTCTCTGTATTGACATAGTGCCAGCTTCTGGGTGAAAAACTGAATGAGTACTGTGCTTCCTTTCACTTCTGTCGTTACAACTCTCCGCTGAATGAGTGATGAAATAGATGGAAGATAGAGGCAATGTTTGTCCACTGTTCTCATGCTGAGCATATTGCCCATAGCTTCCTCTATATTTCAGACTACCGGCTAGCCAATGAGTGTAGATTAATTCATCCAAAGACATCTTCATAAGAAGATTAGCCTCTGGAGTCATCACTAGTCATCAAGTCTCAGTCATTAAAAAAACAGAGGGAATGCAGAGATGGTGCTTGAATAAATTACATTATTACTCCCATCATTCATCAAATATAATCGATACCAAACACTACATTTACAGTTATGCAGTATGCACATTTAAATACAGCTTTTGTCCATCATGCACGTTAATCAAATTTGTTCAATAAAAGAGCATTTTCCTTGAGCAAAATCTGACATTCTCTGGTGCTTCTTCTGTGTGGATACTACAACACAAAGATCATTTTGGCAAAGAACAAAAGTGTTACGTTGTATGTCTGTTGTATGTGCTCTTGCCTGGCTGTTTGGACGCGGCTGAAAAAGATATTTTACCAATATCTTTCTGTTTTTATACAGAAAACAGGTTTTGGGCAGAAAGATGGTACTGTTTCTGCTATTAGTGCTGATTGGCTGGTGAGCTGATTATTCACTGGCTAAGTGAAGATTGGTTCACATTATCACACCAAAAGATTTTGAACGTCTTGGATAATTCTAGCATAGAGGGCAGGACATTACTAGTCAATTCTAGCACAGAGGGCAGGACATTACTAGTCAATTCTAGCACAGAGGGCAGGACATTACTAGTCAATTCTAGCACAGAGGGCAGGACATTACTAGTCAATTCTAGCACAGAGGGCAGGACATTACTAGTCAATTCTAGCACAGAGGGCAGGACATTACTAGTCAATTCTAGCACAGAGGGCAGGACATTACTAGTCAATTCTAGCACAGAGGACAGGACATTACTAGTCAATTCTAGCATAGAGGGCAGGACATTACTAGTCAATTCTAGCATAGAGGGCAGGACATTACTAGTCAATTCTAGCACAGAGGGCAGGACATTACTAGTCAATTCTAGCACAGAGGGCAGGACATTACTAGTCAATTCTAGCACAGAGGGCAGGACATTACTAGTCAATTCTAGCACAGAGGACAGGACATTACTAGTCAATTCTAGCATAGAGGGCAGGACATTACTAGTCAATTCTAGCACAGAGGGCAGGACATTACTAGTCAATTCTAGCACAGAGGGCAGGACATTACTAGTCAATTCTAGCACAGAGGGCAGGACATTACTAGTCAATTCTAGCACAGAGGACAGGACATTACTAGTCAATTCTAGCATAGAGGGCAGGACATTACTAGTCAATTCTAGCACAGAGGGCAGGACATTACTAGTCAATTCTAGCACAGAGGACAGGACATTACTAGTCAATTCTAGCATAGAGGGCAGGACATTACTAGTCAATTCTAGCACAGAGGGCAGGACCTTACTAGTCAATTCTAGTACAGAGGGCACTACATTACTAGCAAATTCTAGTACAGAGGGCAGGACATTACTAGCCAAATCTAGTACAGAGGGCAGGACATTACTAACCAATTTTAGTACATATGGCAGGACATTTCTAGCCAATTCTAGCACAGAGGGCTGGACATTACTAGTCAATTCTAGCACAGAGGGCAGTACATTACTAACCAATTCTAGCACAGAGGGCACGACATTATTAGTCAATTCTAGCACAGAGGGCAGGACATTACTAGTCAATTCTAGTACAGAGGACTAGACATTACTAGTCAATTCTAGTACAGAGGACTGGAAATTACTAGTCAATTCTAGTACAGAGGGTTGGACATTACTAGTCAATTCTAGTACAGAGGACTGGACATTACTATTCAATTCCAGTACAGAAGACTGGACATTACCAGTCAATTCTAGTACAGAGGGCTGGACATTACTAGTCAATTCTAGCACAGAAGGCATGACATTACTAGTCAATTCTAATACAGAAGATTGGACATTACTAGCCAATTCTAGTACAGAGAACTGGACACTACTAGTCAATTCTAGTACACAGAACTGGACATTACTATTCAATTCTAGTACAGAGGGCAGGACATTTCTAGTCAATTCTAGTACAGAGGGTAGACCATTTCTAGTCAGTTCTAGCACAGAGGGCTGGACATTATTAGTTAATTCTAGTACATACGGCAAGACATTTCTAGCCAATTCTAGTACAGAAGGCAGGATATAACTAGTCAATTCTAGTACAGAGGGCACAGCATTACTAGTCAGTTCTAGTACAGAGGGAACAACGTTACTAGTCAATTCTAGTACAGATAGATGGCAGGACATTTCTAGCCAATACTGATACAGAGGGCTGGACATTTATAGCCAATTCTAGTACAGAGGGCACAGCATTACTAGTCAATTCTAGTACAGAGGGAACAACATTAATAGTCAATTCTAGTACAGATAGATGGCATGACATTTCTAGCCAATACTGATACAGAGGGCTGGACATTTATAGCCAATTCTGGTACAGAGGGCTGGACATTACTAACCAATTCTAATACAGAGGGCATGGTATTACTAGTCTATTCTAGCACAGAGGGCAGGACATTACTAACCAATTCTAATACAGAGGGCATGGTATTACTAGTCTATTCTAGCACAGAGGGCAGGACATTACTAACCATTTCTAGTACAGAGGGCTGGACATTTCTAGCTAATTCTAGTACAGAGCGTTGGATATTACTAGCCAATTCTAGTACAGAGGGCTGGATATTACTAGCCAATTCTAGTACAGAGGGCTGGACATTACTAGCTAATTCTAGTACAGAGCGCTGGACATTACTAGTCAATTCTGGTACAGAGGGCTGGACGTTACTAGTCACTTCTAGCACAGAGGGCTGGACATTACTCGCCTATAGCTTTGAAGAGGACAGGACATTATTAGCCAATCCCAGCGGAGGAGGAGAGGTAAGATACTACTGGCCAATCCAAGAGCAGATGCCCTGAGACGGCCTGCCAATCTCAGCAAAGCAAACAGCACAGCACTGGACAATCGTGCCGCTGGAGGCGGGGTTTGTCTGAATACGGGTGGGAAATTAAATGAGGCGGATGCTGAAGGTGGTGCTGTGAGACGGTCGGTCGCCATTGGCTGAGCGCCCTGAGAGCAAAAGGCCCAGCACAGCTTCCACTGCCACAGTCCCCTTTAACCCAGCACTGAATCTGCACAGCAGCTCAGCCATACGGGGCACGAGAGGCGTCTGAAAAAGGTGAGCAAACGGGGTTTTAGTCAGGGCTGAAATCAGAATAATTCCGCGTGTGAGTGAAGGAGGGAGGGAGGCGGACATGCAGACGGGGCGCCTTAAAGGACAGGCTGAGTGTTAATGTGATGGATGGGAATAATCTCAGGGTTGAATTATGAGCGAAACGCTGCGCTCCGTTGCTGAATTCGTTCCAGTCGTGTCCTGCATCCCTGTGGATGCAGCCAGTGGGCAGCCCAGTAAGGGCACCACGTTGAACGTGAAAATGAGCGTTTTTGGGCACAGTTAAGAGGGCAAGTGTGTCGTGACAGAGGCGTTCCTCAGATCTTATTCCCCCGGTCTCCTTTCATCCCTTCATCAGAATGCAAGGATGTGCGCGGTGAGGCAGCACCAGCTTCTGCTGTAGATGACAGTGTTCAGGGTTTTCTCCTTCTCCTTCACCCCGGGTGATATTGCATTCAGTCATAATTAATGAGCAGGTGCCCGTTAACCGTTTCAGGGACACGATGTGCCTCTAAAGGCGAGGAGAAAGAGAAAACGAATCTTGGTTTAATGGGGTGGGGGGGGGGCTTGGGGGGAGGGCTCACTGTGCGCGCGAGGAAATAACTGAGCTTGATAAGATTTCCTTTTGATGGCATCTTTTGTCCACCGTGGCTCTCTGGTGGCGATGGGGTGCCATTAACACGTCGTTGATGTAAAACAGTCCAGTGCAATGCAATGCAAGGCAGCGCATCAGCACTAACAGCTGCTCTGTTCCGACCCAGAGGGGGCCAGGATGGACGTGTTCATGAAGGGGCTTTCCAAGGCGAAAGAAGGCATGGCGGTGGCCGCGGAGAAAACCAAGGAAGGCGTCGCGGTGGCAGCCGAGAAGACCAAGGAAGGCGTGATGTTCGTGGGTAAGGAGAAAGGAGGGCGGGGGGGGATGCCATAAATATATAGGATGAGCGTGAGGATGTTGGAGGGGGGGGGGGCGGGGGGAGGATGGGGGGGGGGGGGCGTCTATATGGGTTAAGCCACGATTGTGTAATTACTCCATTGGCGGATGGGTGGGGCTCTCTCTCCTCCTGTCACGTTCTACAACCACTCACGACGTCATATTATGTATCATACTCACATTACAAAAGAGGGCTCTGTTTAGAACCTAAATGGTTCCTCAGGTTGATGGAGAATGTGCTGTATATGGTTCCTTTCTGATGTGGTTCTATATATCTTGCAAGCTCGACATCGTAACAGTAGCAGAAGCCTTTTTGGTGCTGTACAGAACCAGTTTCCTAAAGGATCTGTGTTGAGCCGTATGCCACACATTCTCCATCAACCTGAAGAACTGTTTAAGCTCGAAAAGAACCGTTTAAGCATGTACTGATGACCCTGCAAAGAACCATCTTTTTAAAGAGTGTATGTGAGCACGTTGGACAGAACTAAGCATGGAAAGAAACATACAGAGAACCAATGATTCTGTGTAGAACTCGTGGCTCTAATTAGAACACTAAAGAACCCTACGGAGCATTTTTTAAAGTGTGTGTACATTTCATGATGTCATACACTATATATTATACCAGGATGATATAGATATTTATCGCTGTTGTTGGAAGAAAAACCTCGTATCTGCAAAAATGGTAACTTTACAGGAGAAGGAAAAAACCTACTTTACTTTTAATGGAAGTCAGTGGAACCAGACGGTTTTCCAAGTCATTTTGTGTCATTTCTTTTAGTCCAGGCATCATGACATTTTCATGCAATGTACTGGGCAACAGACACTTTCAAATTATGCCAAAAACTGAGAAACGACAAAAATGGAGATACAAGGTTTTTTCCCCCAGCAACAGCGATATAGGCATATGTGTAGAGAGCATTGATCAGTAACCAATAGACTGGATTGAAAATCTGTATCTGCAGTCAGTCTCTCATCCATTAAGGTGTTAAGCAAATGTGAGGCTTTCCCAAATGCATCCATATATGTAGAAGTGGCATAAACCATGAGATACCAATCATAATCTCTAAGCAGTGAGCAGTTGCAACATAAGGTGTGCTGACATGTATTGAATATTTCATATGAATGTAATGGAAGACTGTGAGCTGAGAAGGGGATTAAAAAAAATCTTTGAGATGAGTCATTCAGAGTGGTTTGGTGTGGAATTCTAGAGAAACTTACCAAGTCAGAATTGTTCACAGTGGTGGTGATAGGAACCAAACGTCTGAAGAGGTTATTGCTCTAAAATTTCTCATACAGAAAATTATTTAGCAAAATGGTTCCATAAAAAAAATCCATATAGGGTGGAGAAAAAAACCTGTGTGTAACTGTTCACCATTTTTGACCACTATCAAGGCTACATACTGAAAGTCAGAAGTGTAGGTTCACTGGTGGTTTTGGATGGTAAACAAAATGGCTTTATGAATGACAGTAGGTTTATGTACAGTGAACAATTTTACACCAAACTGCTTTGAATGACGTCACATTTGGGTGTTGAATTATACAGGTATGATGAAAAATCTGTGAAATTCCCCTGTAAGTCACGTACTTGCAGTGTGTATTGATTTCATGTAAGTGTATGCATACAGCACACAGCATATACCCATTTAGGACAAACAAGCCATAATACAAGTGTATAAGAGAAGCTGTACTGTCGCAGAAGATCTGTTTCTCCTGTTGTGCTGGAGTGAGAAGCATGAAAAGTGTCATTTGGACCTGCTCCAGCTTCTCTGTGATCTCCTGCCCAGGTTGGATAGGAGCCTCGCCGGCCACATGTCACACTATTCCATGAGCTCACAGAGTATCACTCTGTGCTTTTGGTACAGGCTCCTCCCTTAACTCAACAGGGACACGACAGCATGTATGTGCACTGAGAATCGATGCTATACCATGTATTTTATCTAGGACAGTAGGTGGCTTTTTTTGGCTAAATATGGTAGATGTGTAGTTGTGGAAAGATAGGAGGAGATCTGTCCCATATACTGTGTGTGTATGTGTGTGTGTGTGTGTGTGTGTGTGTGTGTGTGTGTAAAGCCATGTGTTTGCATGGTACAGTGACACATTGCTCAGCATGCGGAGCAGAGTGCAAATTAGTGTAAGTTGGCTTGGTTTCTGTTTCAACACATTTAGGATTTAGATCTCAGAAAATGCAAGTACATTTATTTCATCGTTCTTGTTGCCCCTGTAGTGTAGGGGTTCATAATATGAGGCCTGGTATTATTATTATCAAGTACCATTAAGTTGATTCTGGCTTATGGTGACTATATCGATGCTTCTCAGGACAAAGTGATCTTTTAGTGTAGGGATACATAATATGAGACATGGGGCCAGTAACTTGAACCCTGTAGCACAGGGGTACATAATATGAGACCTAGGGGCCAACAAACTGACCTTGAAGTGTAGGGGTACATAATATGAGATCTAGGGGCCAACAAACTGACCTTGACATGTAGGGGTACATAATATAAGATCTAGGAGCCATCAAACTGACCTTGCAGTGTAAGGGTACATAATATGAGACCCAGGGGCCAACAAACTGACCCTGTAGTGTAGGGGTACATAATATGAGACCTAGTCACCAAAAAACTGACGCTGTAGTGTAGGGGTACATAACATGAGACCTAGGGGCCAACAAACTGACCTTGAAGCATAGGGGTACATAATATGACTATAACTCCAACAAACTGACTCTTTAGTGTAGGGTACATATTATGAGACCTAGGGGCCAACAAACTGTCCCTGTAGTGTAGAATCTGACTCCAGGTGACCATATAGTTAGTGTTTCTCATATGGCCTAGGATCCGATAACTTGCCCCTGTGGTGCAGGGTACATCATATGAGGCCTAGGGTCCGACAACTTCATCCTGTAATGCAGGGGTACATCATATGAGACATAGTGTCCAACAACTTGCCCCAGCAGTGCAGGGGTACATAAAATAAAGCCTAGAGTCCAACAACTTGGCCCTGTAGTGCACAGGTACATAATACAAGGCAGATATGGTCCTCCAGCAACCTCCTTCTGGCCCACGAGTACTGTAGCTTTTATAACAAGGCTCAAACTGAGGTAACACTGCTGCAAAAATGTCAAAGACTTAGCGGACAAGGGTTTGGATGCTATGTGGCCATTCGTCTTTAAGGTGTTGTTGATGTGCATTGTGTGTTTTGGACCTTCCATGCAGGTGGTCTTTGTGTAGCTCTGAATTTGATTAGTTAGAAACGATTCCCTTTGGTGAACAAAAAGGTTTCTGTAGAACACTCAGCCATTCAGCCCTCTGAGTACAGAATGAAGCTTAACAGACCACCTACAGTAGAGGAAAGAGCTCCGTGTGGCTGTACATCAAAAGACCAACCACAAATCAGCAGCATTTGGGTGTCATTGGTGGGCAGCGCAGTTAAAGCTCCTTATGACTTTGGGTTTCATTGTCGTGTAGTGATATCAACTGTGAATCAGTTGTGGAGGTTTGAATATGAATCATGTAGAACCACCTACTACCATCTACGGTACTATTTTACGGTCAGAATAAGTCAAATATAGCATAGAGCACGGTAACTTAGGCCTATATATAAAAGTGCATTAGATGGCATTAGCTCTTACACAACATATGCTGTGAGGGTGTAAAGAACACTGTATAGCGTGCATTGAAGCCAGTTTAAGTACACAGTAGCTGCGTTTTTATCAAGATTTTATGAAAAACTCTTTAATGCTTCACAATTTAGGCCAGAGATATTCAACACCTGTCACGGGGGGCTTGTGTCCAGCCAGGTTTGTTAATTGCCCTACTTATAAAACCCTATTAAACGTGGTAATGAACACATGAGTTGACTCAGGTGTTTTGAGCAAGAAAATCACCAAACTGTGGTGGATACCATCCAGGACCAGAGTTGAAGACTCCCAGTGAAGGCTATGGAACCATTGTTGGTAACATAACTTATAGTGTAAAGGGGACCAGCATAACCACACTCACAATCAAAGCCAAACAGCACTACTTTCGAAGGAAATGTAAAACGTTGGAACACTCCTGACGAAAATATGTGTTTTGTTGATCTTCTAAGTGAAAATCAGACGTCAACGCAGAGAATACTTTAACACAGAGAACACACTTAAATATGGCATTTTCAACAACATTTTAATACTCAGTTTTTATTTATTAACTAAGTTTAACATATTGGAAAAAAATAAACCAAACCAAACAGGTCACATTTTATGTTTTGTTGTCCCCCCAATATAGTATTCAGCAAGTTATTGTGCAATAAAACGTGTAGAAGTGTGTTCTCTGTAGAGGATGCGCTCACTTAATTTCACTTGGAAAACCAACACATATGAGCACAGGTTATATATAATGTATTTCTGACGTTTGAAACAATTTTATATCCATGTTACACTAAAATATATTAGAACTAAATCCAGGTTTATTAGAGCGTGTAATGTAACAGACCATGCTATTTAAAACTATTATTATTATTATCCTTACAGCAGCAGCTCAGAGTATGAAGACAAATTCAGTTCAGATTAAATGAACTGTGAAGTCACATTTAGTTCTAATTTAAATGTTATACATTAGGTGCAGTTTTATGTATCTCATTATTTGTATTGCAGACACGGATACATTAAATTCTGCTCCATTTTCTACCAGAAGTGCCTGTAGTGGCATAAACATCCATACACAAAAAAATCAGGTGTCTGTACTGGTCCAGAATTTCAAAATCAGTCCATCCCTAATATTACACTGGTGCTCCTTGCTGTGTAAATGCAGAATCTGTACAGTATTGTTTCATTCATTTGTGGGAGGAGAGTCTTGGGTTTCTGTTTGACACAAATTGGAGTTTGTTGTGGTGAACAGCACAGTGACAGTACAGTAGAAGAGCAGGGAAATAAGCACCAGCAGCCTTTTAGAGCTTTCTGTGCACTGTCTGCTGCACTGTAGGGGGGGATGAGGCAGGGCTATGAGGTTTTCTTCATATACTCCTGTGCATTTGAGACATGCTGTATTGTTCTAGGTTCATATTTAGTTCTTTAGCATAGCTCTGTGCGGGGAATCCATAATGGTTTCATAATGGAACCCTGCGTGGCGTCTGGTATAACTGTTTCATAGTGCTGCTATACAGAATGGCTTTATATGATTGTCCTAAACGTTTTCTCTGAATCTCAGCCCCAAGGAGAACCAATGTTCTTGTCACAAATTGGAGACTGTCTTATATAAGATCACGACCACAGAGTACAGGGAAAAGGCAAGGATATAGCATGCTCTATCCCTGTGACATTTTCTTTGGGGTTACAGATCATATCAGAGCTGTCAGAGTCCCTTTCTTTAAAATTAAATCCTACAATATTGAATTGCTCTTATTTTTACATTTCTATGGCCATTCAGACCAAAGAAGCACTGAGGAAAATGTTTTTGTTTGCTTGGTTTTATTACAGATGGACTTTTTAGGCCTTTTTGCTGTTTGAATATCAACAACTTTAAAGTGAATATTATTGGGAAACACTCGGGGCCTTCTAGGCCTAATGATTTATCTGAAAAAATAAATAATACAATAATAATAATACAAATTAGAATACAATAATATTTGTTCATATATATATATATATATATATATATATATATATATATATATATATATATATCAACTTTTGATTGGAAACACAAGATTAAAATTCTTGAATGATCAAACAGAAATATATCAGGATTTTCTGTCTAGCCAAGCGAGCTCTTCCATTGGTCAGGGCTTCAGGAGCTGAACTGAAGGCCTGATGTGTCGGATTAGCCACTAACAGAATTAGAAACTGACACTGGATTCAACTGACAGTGTATTGATTTACAATAAATCAGACCAATGTTGTGAAAGAAAAGCATCACTCTAGGCCATCTGGAAGTTCTAGATATGTCACTGACTGTGAATGTAAGCAAAACCAGGTCTCACTTAGTTGTTGGACTCTTTACTGAACGTCACTGTAAAACCTCTACGTACAAAGTAAATATATGTTAATATGTCTATTACAAGCTTCAAATAAAGGATGAAATGACTTTGGCACGCTTTGGATGTGGGTGTTTAGTCTACAACAGCCAATAAATGTTCATGTGAATTGCTCTTAGCTTAGAGCTAACAAACTACTAGTCCCATAGCGGTGGTAGCAGAAATGAGCATTATTGGAGAGGAGGTTATTCATGGCTCAAACTGAAGGCCAAAATCTAATACTAATGGCGATTTGTCACTGATATTACTTGAATACAACTTACACTGTGTGAATTTGCCACCTTATTGTTTTAAACATTTCCATCTACAGCTCCTGTTATAACTCCACATTTCTCTTAGGAACTTTTTGGCTGACCTTACCTCAGTAAACCTTTCATGAAGTTCAACAGTCTAGATCTAAACAATATTTTTCTAAACAATTTCTTGGCTTGGATATGTGGTTCTAGGAAAAAGCTAGATTGGTATATACCCTCTACATTATGTGGAGATTCTTTGACCTTTAAAATTGTTCTTCACGCTCACACAACGATGGTTCTTAAAAGAGCCATTCAAAGGTTCTAAAGTAGTTCAGAGAGCCATATTTTTAAGGGTGTAGAAGGCTAAGATATTCTGTGTGCTCAGTTTGAGAATACTCACTTTGATCAGAAATCAATGAGGAATATATTAAAGAGCAGCGCAGCAGAAGGTGCTGCTGATTGGCTGCTTCGTCCTTGCTGTGGGACGAGAAATTGATCTTATTTATTGACCCACTTTCATTGATCAACTGGGCGCTCTAATGGTCATACTGCAGTCTTTATTTAGTATAACCGTTTAAGTCTTGTAAATCATATAATCTTATGATATCTTAATGATATTCTGTGTGGATGCAAAACCTGCTGAACATGTGCGTACATACATGCAGCTGGCTTCCCAGAGAGAGCCAATTACCCCAGATATCTTAAGCCGGTCTCCTGGTGGTTTGCAAACACAGGCGATAGGAGATCTGCTTGTTTGTGTTGTGAGCTTGTAGGCTACGAGGTAGTGATGGCAGGTTATGACACTAGACAGGTCTAAAAAATAACACTTGTCAATTAGGGCTGGCCTGCATAGCATTTTATACCCTTTGGATACTTGCTTGATATTCGTTCTCAATAGTACACTTAAAAGGAATATTTTCATTTCACATTTGACCATCATTTTAAGTATATTTGTTCGTTTTATTTATGTCCCAAACATGCCAGCAGACAGATAAGCTGTAACAATATGTCGAATGAGTTGACATATTGAGAGAAGAGTCTTGTAGAAGTGAGTTCAAGGCTTTATAAGTCTTTAAGAACTGGTCCAACCTCAGCACATGAAACTTCAACAGGTGGAACGTAAATATTGCTTAGGATTGACGCCTCTGAGGTATTTTAAAGTTTTATGCTTCATTTGTATAGATTTATGCCCATTCATATCTTTTAAGAATCAGCTAAACCGATTATCTATCCTGCTATCTGTCTCTTAGTTCCACAGCTAAACAAGTGACAAGATACATTTTCTTTAAATTTCTTTAAAAATAGTTTCTTTAAATAAGTATCATTCAACATTCAAACTGTAGCCAAACAAATGAGCATGTTGTTTTTTTTGTTTGTTTGTTTGTTTAAATGTCGTTTGCCATCCCTGCTGGTGTATGCTGCTCTATGTTGGTCTTGTGCTGGTGCAGCTGGTCACCCAGTTTGGTCATGCTGGTTGACCAGCATACCAGCATCCAAAATGCACCATATACTAGTTTTGACCAGCATAATAACTACTGTTGCTGCTGACCAGCATACCAGCATCCATAAACATGTTGGTTTTGCAGTCTTTCAAAGAAAATCGTAATGAGGTGTGTGCCTGTGTTCAGACTTTAGCTAACATTACTTGGATTTTTAAAATAAAGTAAAGCTGTTTTTTCTGGTTTATGATCAGTTGTTTTGTTTAAAATAAGCCTCTTACTCTGAATTGTCAGTGATCCACGAGAGTGGTCTAGAATGGTCTGAGAGTGGTGGGGACTAAAACACTAGCGAAGTAAGACGCTTCCGAAGGCTAAATGAATTATTCAGGCCAGCTAAACTGCTGACGCACTGTGTCACGTTTCAGAGCCCCTCCCCAGCTACAGCAATAAATCAGTGAAGCATGGCGTCTAACTAGCTACCCCATATGGAAATCTGATATATGTCAATATATGAAGTATATTAGCTATAAGGATTTTCCTTTTATCCAGCTTGTTACGTATGGAGATTTATGTGGCCTCAATGCCAACTTATTAAATATGGGGCATATATTTCAGCCATATATCAACGCATACAAACATGTATGTTTAAAACACATTTAGCAGTGTATGATAGAAAACTTTATTTTTACAGGTATGATCTCATATATGGCTTCATGTTATATATGGTTTTTAAACATCTTTGTTTTTTCCATGTTTCCTAATGAAATGAAAGTTAGTCTAATAGCCACATAACTAAACTCTAAATACATGCATGTAATACATTTTTTAAAACATGAAATATTTTATATATATATATATATATATATATATATACACACACACACACACACACACACATATATATATATATATATATATATATTTTTTTTTTTTTTTTTTTTTTTTTTTTTTTTTTCAAATTACATAGTGACAATTATATCTGATGTATGATGATGTCCATATATTTTGTGATATATGATATATGAGTGTATATGGCCATATATCAGATTTCCGTATGGGACTGGTCACATTTTAATGTTTAAAAGTTGATGTTTACCATTAGCTAACAGCTATAGATGTTACAGAATTCACAACCATCTGTCACTGTGTTTGCACACTGTGAAATTAGACCTCTGCATTTAACCCATCCGTGCAGTGAAACACCCACATACATGCACACTAATGAACACACACACTTGGGGGCAGTTAGCACACTAGCCCAGAGCAGTGGGCAGCCCTATCTACAATGCCTGGGGAGCAACTGGGTGTTAGGTGTCTTGCTCAAGGGCACTTCAGTCATGGACTGTCAGCCAAGTGGATTCAACCGGCAACCTTCCGGTCACAGGGCTGGTTCCCTAACCTCCAGCCCACGACTGCCCCGGTTAACAAAACAAATACATTTCACTGCAGTACTACACTTTTTATCAGCTACAACATGACATGATTCAAATTCATTACCGAAGGACTCTTTTAAATAATCAAAAGTGAAGAATGTCTCACCTGAATGTCTGTTAGAACAGTTTCCCTCCAAACATCAGTGTGCATCTGCTACAGCACCAGTTAGCATGGTGTTAGCATAACACTGCAGGTGCTAATGGAAAGTTAGCGTTAAAAATAGGTAATGACAAGATTCTTACGAAGCAAATGAAAAAGTTTACACATTAAACGTTGCCATGGCATGACATGCTCACAATTTGAATGTATATGACTTGAATGTAACCAACGTAAATTAAAGATTCAAGCATGTCTCCCTACTAGAAAAACCAGCGTTGACTAGTACCAGCAAAACTAGCATATGCTCTGTTTTGGATGCTGGTATGCTGGTCAGCTAGCATGACCAGACTGGGTGACCAGGCTAAACCAGCACCAGACCAGCGTAAACTAGCTCAGACTATCATGGATGCCAATCTCTACTGTTTTTATCAGTCAGCTAATCAGGTTTTAGAACTGGACCTGTCTGCCTGGCTGCAGACTGCAAGGTGGAACTGGACATTGTTGATTTCAAAACCCCCAACGTATTTGACTCAGAATCACAGATCAGGCTTTGGGCTAGATAAATAAGCCCCATATCATTCATGTTTTTGTTACGATCTTTTGATAGTGCTATTGGTTTTGGGTCCAAAGCCTAGAATAATTTCATAGCATCTATAGTCAATTATTAACACCCATGAAAAATGGTGTATACCATGAGTGAAACCTTTTTTTGGTGCTGTTTTCCTATAAAAGAGAGGGAGGGCCTCGCAATTTATACCAGCCGTCCCTGGTCTGAGGTGTTCCTGAACACTAGGGCAGCGTCGCTCGGGCCTCACACACTGCGAGAATGGTGCCCTAGAAAGCTACGCTTGAGCTGCCTGATGTGCTGAGAGGAAAAAAGGGGGAGAGAATGAGGGGGGAGGAGGTGAGAGGAAGAGAGAGAGGCAGAAAGACGGAGAAAAGAGAGTGGGAGAGGAGGGGGAGAATAGAGGAAGAGAGGCCGAGAGAGGAGTGAAAATGATACAGAGGGAGATTTTGATCTTCAGAGGCCAGATGAAATGTGCTTGTATGGAGGAAGGGTGTGAGGGAGCTGATTTTCACTCCACCTTGGACAGCAGCTGCACATGCACAGCTGGGAGGAGATGAGAGGAATGCATATATCCGCTGGCCTCCTGTTAGCATGTAGCATATCCCTCTTCGCAGCATCCCTGCTCCACCATTTCTTTTTCCCTCTCCTCCCCCTCTCCGGGATCAGTCCACTGGGATTCCTGCAGGGGACTCCTTTCGCTGCATGAATCTCATCCCCTGCATATTTCACATCTAGGCTAAAAGAACACTTCACCCAAATAAGCTTACAGGCTAATGATGAGTGGAAGCTACTAGCACTGAGCAAATTAGATCACGCGAGTTGTTTCCTTCTGCACGGATCCCATCTTTGTTTTTTTATTGCTGATCTAAGCGAACAGATGCCTTCACCTAAAACACATGCTAATAATGAATGGAAGCTAGTTAGCATGAATCAAATGAGATTAAATGAGATCATGCTAAGACTCGCCCTCTGGATTGATCTCTCCATTTATAGATCTATCCTACAATAAGTTAACGTGCTAGTGATGAAGCTTCCAGTTAGCGCTGAGCAAATCCCAGTTAGCACAAATAGTCCAGGCCAGTTTTGGGCCACATCCTTGGGTTTGTTCTGACCCAGAATATGGCTGCAGATCTGTCCCAACTACATCACTGGTCCACAGCATTAGCGCCAGAATTGGCCCACAGATATAAACATGATGCAAAACCGTACGGTAGTCCAACCAAAACTCGTGTATGAAAGTCAGAATCAGCCCAGAGCTATCTGCTATCTGGGAATGAGATCATGCTAGTGGTTACCCTCTGGATGGATCCTGTCCCTGCCTTAATTTATAGATGTGGTACACAGACATGCTAATGATGAATGAAAGCTATGAGTTAGCACTGAGCAAGTGAGATAAAATGCCGCTGTGCTAACAATTGCCCGCTGGATTGATCCAATGCCTGCCTTATTTTATAAATCTAGGTTAAAATACATTAAAATGCTAATGATGAACAGAAGCTATCCGTTAGCATTGAGAAAACTGAATGAGATCCTGCTGACTCCTGCATTGATTCTTCACTGACATCATTTGCAAAGGAAATTCCTTCCCAGATAGCAAGAGGATAGCAGGCTGCTGTTGTCCCGCTGACAGGAGAGCTGGCGACCCACTGGCTTTTTGCTCAGCGTTTTCCAGTCGGCCCACTGTCTGGATTTCAAAGCTTTCTCAAATGATATGTGCATTCATGACATTTCGGCAGAAAAAAAAAAGCAAATTATGTCATATTTCCGTCCACTACAGTTCTGCGAAGAAGGTTTAGAAGCTTTTGTGATTAAGGGCTGCATCGAAACAAGCAAGATGGAGAGATTTAATTGTTTGTTCAATGAAAACCATTTTCTGTCACTCTTCTTCACATTTTGACTTTAGTGTTATTCTGTTCCACCTCGTCCTAGTCTAAAACTCTTTTAGCAATATTTTGTTGTTTTTTCAAATGTTGGGCTTTTTCCATTCAAGCTTTTTAAAATTTTTTTTGCACATTTCCAAATTCGCAAAAGAAATGGTGGAAGGAAAACCCACTGCTGGTGGTTAAGCCACTTTTTCATTGCTAATTTTTTCACTCACAGCCCAGTTTACCTGTTTTCCTTCATTTCCTTCCTTCATTATCCTTTGAAAATTGGCGTAGTAAATAATTTTACCAGCAGTGTCATAAAAAAAGCTGGTTACACATCTGTAACCAGTCTAGCGCAGTGTCAGCAACACCATTTTCATTAAAGGCATTTTATATTAGACCTAGTTATCAATTTGTCTTTGTGTGAAATAAAAGGCTATGTGCATTTAAAATCTATTTGTGGAGGTTAAAAACTAGTAAGACCTTGTGTGCAGAACAGTAGGGTGGTCTGGGGGTGGACCAGCAGTAGCAAACAGTAACGGAGCACCGACTTTATCAAGCCAGCGAGCCGATGTATGCTACCTATGCCATACTATCTGCGCTCCTCTTCCTCCTCTTCCTTATTAAAAGAATACTTCAGCCAAAAACACTAACATACTAATAAATGAAGAGAGGCTTGCAGGTAGCGCTGAGAAAATGAGATGTTGCTTCTAATGAATTCCTGCTAGCTTTCATTCTCACTTCTTCCCTGACACCATTAGTGGTGGATTAGAGGACTCCTTCCTCTGCGTAGATCCCATCTGAGGCTCATTTTTCAGAAAGAATAAGACCCCAATATGCTACCATGCTAATGATGAGTGGGAGCTACCAGTTAGCCTGAAGAAAGGAGATAAAATGAGCTCAGTGTCTCATTAGCTCTCCTTCTCCACTGACACCATTAGCCTATCGGTATGAGGCATTCTCTTCACTCTTTGTCCTGAGATCATTCAGAGGCTGATACACGTTCTCTCGCTGTCACTTAGTCATCACATCAGCTGTGCTGAAGACAGAACTGTGAATGGGAGGAAAGTTGGAATCAAATTCAACCACAATTACGTGTCTGTGGAGTTTGTCACAGTTGTAGCCTATGTCCACATGCAAATGTTTGGACACCAACGGTCAGATTTTTGCTGTATTAACCCAGATAGCAAGAGGACAGTGGGCCGCTGTTGGCCTGCTGATGGCAAAGCTGGCGGCCCAGCATTTTCTCAGGGTTTTTTTGGGCGACGCACTGGTGGTTGGGCTGAGTCTTAGACAAAATTCCACTTTTCATTGCTCACTTTCCACTCACAGCTCAATTTACTTACATTTCCTTAATTTCTTTTATCATCTTTGTAAATCACTTTAGTAAACCATTTTAATTCAGCAATGTGTCAGCAACAATATTTACAAAGAAAAAAACAAATAAGCAAAAAACATTTTATATCAAGCCTAGTCATTCATTCTTTTCCTGTTGGTTGTTTGTAATATTTGTGTTTATTTTACAAAATAAAAGTCTGCAGACACTTAAAATTTTTGTTTGAGGGGATTCAAAACTAGAGAATACCTTGATATATGCTTTCTGGGAAGTGAAAATAAGTTAGCACACCCTCTGCAGTGAACATACAGTACACAGTTACTGCTTATTTGCTATATTTTTCATAAAATGTACTTTTCACATTTTTTTTCATGTTTTGCTGAAGAATGTCATATTTAAGTCTGTTCTGTGTAGAAGATTAGATCTCCCATTTCCACTTACGATCAATAAAACATGCGTGTGCATATGTAGTGGAAGTGGATGGATTGCCAAGTGAGTATATTACGGTAGAACATACATAATATAGTTCTGATAAAGTCCAGTAAGTGAACATACAGCAGCATGTGTGAACCTAAAGCTGGTGCAGAGTGTTTCTGGATCGTTCTGTCCAGGCCTGCTGGCTGTCTGTGACCACACGGCTGTATGTAGAATTTCATTAAGTTTAATGGCTTAAAGGTTATATGGATGAACGACCCCAGCGGGGACATCTGCCCTTTGAAGATCAATATTTTTCCTCTGTCCTGCTCTGTGGGGGCGATTCTTCTAAATAGAGCACTCTGCCTATTATGTCAGGTTTATGTAGCAGGTTCAAATGAAGGGTTAGTAAATGTAAATATGATCAGACGCATAAACTACCAAGCTAAAAAATATCATTTCAGCTCGACATTAAGATGAAAAACGTGTGTCGACAGTTTAGACTCTACTATTCCAGCCCTGCACAACACCACCTGTTTTTACTAATTAGCCTCCCTTCATTGTGAAGGAGGAGAGCTCATTAATGAAAACAGGTGATGTTGGAGGGGGATGGTCTGAATAGACAGGGCAGTGCTCTGCTCTGATAACCACTCTCGGAGCTGCACTGTACTACAGTCGTGACTCTCTGCTGAAGCTGATTCAGCGCGTTTCCTCTCTTTCCTTTCACAGCTAATGACAAGGTGTGGATACAGACGTGATTTCAAAGAAACACAAAACTCATCTTATGTCTCACTTTTTTTCCTTTCCAGGCAGCAAGACCAAAGACAGCGTTGCGACGGGTGAGCCAATTCTCTCAGCCTTGTAAATAATGAATGGCTTTTATTTAATGTTCAACGAGAATGCCTTGGCTTCCAGCCACTCCACAGCACGGAGACAGTGACAGGTGTAAAACTGTAAATTTGGTGGGCTGTCCCTGTAGGATTAAATTACACACTCTGCTGCACTTACTCTTACAACGAGACTGAGCCGGTTCCCTCACAGTGCTTATTCAGCAAAGCCTAATATACCTTTATTTATTTATTTAACCTTTATTGAGCCAAGGCAGCGGCGCTGAGTTTTTCACCTCTGTTCCAAGTGAGCTGCGAAAATTTAACTGTAGGCAGCTCAATAAAAAGAAATGATACAAATCCAATTCTGGAGAAGCTGGGACAGTCGGTACAAGGCAAATGCAGACAGAAAGCAGTGATCTGAAAGACCAGATATTTAATGTTTTCACTTATTAACTTTAATGTTTTTGTATATACACATATATCTTAATTGGATGTGTGAGGAAGACTCGCCAGACTGATTAGAATCCATAATCCATAAAAACCAGAGTAAGAGTCAAAAACAGTCCAAAGGTCAAAACACTAGAAAAATCCAAAACGAGCAAAAGCGCCAAAGGGAGGTCCAAAAGCAGAGTCAAAGAGTACAGAAAGGGGTCAAGGCAATGCAGTTAGTGTACTGAAGGTCCTTAAATAGTCAGGTGAAATGCGCTGCAGGTGAGGGGTCAGGGTGCAACTAGGGAGAATGTCAGTATTCAGGTGAGGCTGACCTCTGATGTTTCCAAAAAGTTGGGACAGAGGCAAGTTTACTACTGTATTACGTCACCTTTCCTTTTACCAATGTTCAGTTGTTGTTGCAGAGACGTCCTTGAAAAAGACGTTGTCTAGATGGTAATGCTTGTTGCTACTAAATGCATGTGAACCTCTCAGCAGTACTGGTGCCTTCTCAGATATGCAAGTTACCCACTAACACACCTCTGTTTTCTGACAACAATCTGGATGGTTCTTTTTGCTCTTTGGCCCAGAGAACACAACGTTCATCCTTTCCAAAAATGATTATTATTGTCAGTCCATCAGATGAGCTTTAGCCCAGATCTTTCACTTTGTAAAATGTTAAGCTGTCCCAACGTTTTTGGAATTGAGTTTGTTTGTCTCTTCTATTAAGCACCGTTCTTAAAATGATGGCTCATAAAAGACGAACACAAGGTATAGGATAGTTAAGAGCCTACGGTTGATTTGACTCCTCTGAATTAAAATAGAATAGAATAGAAGATTCATAAGAAGAGATTCATATCCTGCTGCTGGTTGCATTAGCTGTATATAGCTGTAGGTAGGCTCATTATAATGTAAGTGTCAACTAAATTCAGGGTTATGCATTACTAAATCAAAGTGTTTACACTATGACAGTAGATGAAGAATGGATATATGGAAACTGGATGTTCCTTGTTCTTTTAATGGAGAAGCAGTGGAACATTGTGGAATTAATTCTACTATGAGACATGGTACAATGTTTTTTTTTTCAATGCCCGCATGTAAGCCCAGTATTACTCTAAAAATATCCAAGATGCTTATCTATATATGCATAGAATATCCATGAAACGGTGCATTGAGTTGCCATGGTCGAGTAACCCCCAAACAACTCAGCCGCACAACTGACCCATCAATAATATCCCCACAATAACACTGAATCCAAAGTGTAAGACAAGAATACTCTATATCACTGAAAACTCCACACAAATACATGGGCGTACATTAGCCTTGTAAAGTCGCCTTATTGAGATGTTTGACTGCTGTTGGAACAAATAAATTAGAGCTAGTCTACTATATCTAGTCTGAGTTATTCATGGGCTGAAGCTGTTTTTTCTGTCACAGTGGCTGAGAAGACGAAGGAGCAGGCGTCTCAGCTCGGCGGGGTCGTGCTGTCTGGTGCCGGAAACATCGCCGCAGCCACCGGCCTCGTGAAGAAAGACGAGTTCCCCAGTGACATGAACGTACGTCTACGACTCTTTATGACCCTTTTCTGTTCTTTAGTGCATTGAAGGATTTGGGGAAAAAAAAAATCAAATACACCCCCCTCCCCCCTTACCGTAAATGTAATCGGTCAGTTGAGACATGTTTGGTGTTTAGTTTTATACTGGAGTTGTGAGTCTAATGCAGCTAACAAATAATGGAAGCTTATAGTGGAAGCTTATACCTCACTAATTATCACTGTGCAATCTACACACCTTAATTATCACACTTGCCTCAAACCTTGCCGAGTTGTTAATTACTCACAAAGAGACTTGCTGATGTGGTTTCTGATGCTGTATAAGATACTGCTATCTATAAACATGGACAAGTGTACATCACTTAACTTAAAACAGTAATACCAGCCGTCTTAAAACTGGAATTATGTCTATTATTTTACAGATAACTAGCTATTAGAACTGTTCCTTCATCCCCTTGCTGCAGGCCTCTTAGTGGCCATTCTACTGGCAGAATGAAAATGGACTCATCAAATATTTTTATAAATACAATAAAATAAAATATTTTGGTTCAATATGTAAGCAAAATGAAGTTAAAATGTTTTAATAAAATCTAAGTTAAATGTAAATCATATTTAATATCTAAAAAGACTGAACTGAGCGCCCTCCAAAACAGGCTTTAGTAGCATTTTGTAGGGTATTAGTGCATGTAAACATCAGAGGCATATTAACACATGATGATCAGTAAACATATGCTGTATACTGTATACTCTCAGCGAAGAGAAGCTTGCAATACAAAACCACCTTCTTGAGCGTACAAGCTTGACAGCTCTTTGCGGGTTTCTTTTAGATGCTGTGTATGAGCGTCTTGTGCACCAACCAATCACAGGCTTTGTTGCAGTGTGCTTATCATAGATTTCACCCAGCTGTTATGTGTGTATGGCAAATTATGTCTGCAGTCGTTCATTTTCTACGTAGTTATTGAATTTTTCAATAATTTGAAAAAATTTGAAAATTTGAAATTAATAATAATTTTCAATCTTTTTTTCACCAAGCCAGGCGAAAAATATTTACTTTTGTATTTTCAAATGTTTTCGTATGTCTGTTTGTGTTAATGACTGCCTTAAACAGACATACACCTCACATTTCAGTAGCTTTTTATTGTTACTGTGATATTCAGTAATAAGCTTGCTCTGAAACTGTACAGCAAAGGCGGCATAGAGCTTCTTTTATACAGTGATAGGAAACATGGTATCACTCAGAAAGCTCCAGTTCCACATGGTCCCCTAATCACTATGCACTACATTCAGAAACATGGATCACCATAAAAAACACTATTATATGGAAGAGAATTTGTGATCATAGTAAATGATTGCAGACATTACGTCATCTGGGGTTGCTGTTGCTGTGCAACAGCAGATTCCATCATAGAAACACTACAAACATCCTGCCACCGGTCAACTATAACCACTGAGTCTGACCGCAGTCATGAGAAGAGCTTACTCACATCTCTAGCAGGTCAGATGAAACCTCTGTGGAGATGCTGCCATTGTAGATAGGCTCAGTAACCCTCTCCTGAGAATTATGGGTATCCCCTATCTGCTAGGGTACATTGATTGTGTAATACTTATTGTGGCGTATTGTGGGATTGTTTGAGTGCACTGGATCCACTGCTGTCGGACACCACTATGAAATGACGTGACTCCAAAACAGTACATTGTATAGTGAACTGGGCACAGTTTTGGACACAGCGAAAGAGTCCGGTTGGGTCACCGAAGTATTTTCCATAAGTTAGGGTTATTTTGCCATAATATGAAAAATCTGACAGGTTACAGATACAGCTGAGGCCTTGATACTGCAGTGTCCTGCTACCACAGTGATGATTGAATAGTGTAAAGTGTGTTAATGGTGATTATGTGACAGAAAGAGCAGCATAAACAACATTTCTGATAATCGTGTTCATGCAGTTCTGCCTCAGTGCACAGGTGACAGAGCGTGAGGCCCATAATCTCATTGGGAATATCGTCTCTCTCTCTGTCTCTCTCTTACTCTCTTTCTCTCTCTCTCTCTCTCTCTCTCTCTCTCTCTCTCTCACTTCCTCTCATTTTGACCTTGCTCAAGGTCAGGTAGCAGTGCACTGAGCAATTAGAACCACACTGAGGGGGAACAGGCTTGTTTACATTGTACTCAGGTCTTCTCTGAGTGAGACAGCAGTTTTATTAGTCTGGAATCACATTTTATTAATTAAAGCCCTAAAGTTTTAATCCCTTTAAATGGCCACAAGCTGTAGGCAGGTCCAGGCTCCTATTCCTCACTCTGTTCTTCATGTAGTTACTGACTAATAAGTCTTAAGGTTTAATGAGCTTGGCATTTTAAGGAGTTAAAGGAATAGTTTGGTGAAAAATCAGATGTACTCAACTCTAAATCCACTCAAACCACATTCCGGTGTTGATTAAACTGCAGAAAGCCACAGACTATGTTGTTACTTTTTGTTAATAACTGTTAATATCATATTTTTGGATTGAAATTTAATATTTACAAATGGGAACAACAGAAAACATGCTGTGGAAATGTGGAGTCAGATTCTGCACAGAAGTTGCCTAAAATATTACTTGGCGTGAAATACTACTGTGACATCATTTGAAAATACCTCTTGCCCTTTAAATTGTATGTAAATTTCATGATGAATGGACGAGTGAAAAACGTCTGGCTCCATTGAGTTCCATTAAAATTGTATGCGTTTTCCTCCTCCTTTAAAGCTACCATTTGGAGATGAGGTTTTTTTTCCGACAACAGCGATATACCGTAATTTCACATGTCTGAGTGGTCTTAATGAAGGCTTGCATGTGGTATAAGCAGGTTGAAAGAATTGTTGGGATTTTGGGGATGTATTTACAGACAAGATTTGAGTGGCTATTGACTCTAGTGTTTGTTAGCAAGATTAGCCTCGTTAAGCACTGGCACTTAACTACTAAAGCAAAATTTACATCTCAAAGATGTCTCGGCTAATCAAGTACATCTGCGACAGGTGGAAAATTGTGTAATTTCATATCTCGCGAAACTGTTTCTTTACATCTGAATTCATGCTGTCTTACATTATAGGATACACATGTTTTTTGTTTTGGAAACATTAGAACATTTGACATTATGTCACACACAGATTGAATAGAATAGGTTCTTTGATCATATGACACAGGTGTGTGCATCAAACAGATGTTAAACTGCCATATATATTAATGTTCTTACATTTGGTGAATTGCCGCTACAAATTTGTTTGTAAATTACATTGTGAAGTGGCGTTTAAAGTCTTAAGAATTACGTTTAACTTGTAGAGTTCTGCAGACGCACGGCTTAATATCAACAAAGACTATCTAACCTGTAATTCAGACGGCTGGTTGTATACTGATTGAAGGGAAGGCCAGAGTCTGCAAGATATAAGCAGATTTGCTCGGGATTTTCCTTAAGACGGCACTGTAGGCCATACTGTGGTCAGATCCTTTTGTCAACTCAGTAATCTCATAAATCTCTTAGAGAGGAAACCAGCGTAAGAAGCTTTCACGTGCACTGCTGCACTGTTTCCTGTCAGCTGCTTTGATTGTGCCGTAGCCTGTTTACTGTTAAATGTACAGTGCTCTGGCACTGTTAGCTGTGCAGGACCGTGTCTGTGTTTACTACATGGTGTCTGTGTTAAATCATTAAGAATGAAGTTTTTACATCTTGAAAATAGTATGTTGAGTGTACAACATTGCCACTGTTAACAGTGCAGCACTGTGTTTATAGTGTAATAAGGTTAATAAGAGATAGACAGACAGACAGACAGACAGACAGATAGATAGATATTGTGAACTTTGCAGTTTGGTCTTTCAGTTTTCTGTGTTTACTGGTATCTGCTGTGTGAACTCCACAGTACCTTGTTTACAGCTGCCATTATGTATCATGTCTACAACTGTTTATTGTATAACTTCTGTTAGGACCAGTGATCGATTATAAAAGCTTTGAAGGCCGTTTGTCGGTTCAAACAGTGAGGTAGCAGTTGCGCTACTCCAAATACACCCAAGCAAAATTAAAATAAGGATAATTGAAATGAAAAGGGATAATTATGCTTATCTTCTCATATTCATATTATGCTATAATGAAATGTGTCTATAATATTTATATTACCTTCTTGTAGTCTTGTTTGAATGCCTGGTATAAAGTATAAGGCAGAAATTGAAAAATTATTACTGTAATAATAATAATAATAATAATATGTTTAATTTATGTAATGCCCTTCTCAAACACGACAGGAAATGACATAATACAACAATAAACAAAACAACCCACAACACACATACCTCCTTTCCCAGCTAGCATAGGGGAAACTTCCGAAATTACGGTGCAGAGTTAGTTGTTTATCCAGCCTTGTAGCTGGGATGTTGCATTAGTCAGGTGAACGTTCCAGGCAGCTGCAGCATGGCACTGCTCAGGAGGCTGCGCCAGGCTGCAATGTTGCATCACTGAAGTGGCCAATTCAGACAGCCTCATAGCTGTGATGTTGTATCTCTCAGGTGGCCAGTGCAGACAGCCTCGTAGCTGTGATGTTGTGTCACTCATGTGGCCGGTCCAGACAGCCTCGTAGCTGTGATGTTGTGTCTCTCAGGTGGCCAGTGCAGACAGCCTCGTAGCTGTGATGTTGTGTCACTCATGTGGCCGGTCCAGACAGCCTCATAGCTGTGATGTTGTATCTCTCAGGTGGCCGGTGCAGACAGCCTCGTAGCTGTGATGTTGTGTCACTCATGTGGCCGGTCCAGACAGCCCCGTAGCTGTGATGTTGTGTCTCTCAGGTGGCCGGTGCAGACAGCCTCGTAGCTGTGATGTTGTGTCACTCATGTGGACAGTGCAGACAGCCTCATAGCTGTGATGTTGTATCTCTCAGGTGGCTAGTGCAGACAGCCTCATAGCTGTGATGTTGTATCTCTCAGGTGGCCAGTGCAGACAGCCTCATAGCTGTGATGTTGCGTCACTCAGGTGGCCAGTGCAGACAGCCTCATAGCTGTGATGTTGCGTCACTCAGGTGGCCGGTGCAGACAGCCTCATAGCTGTGATGTTGCGTCACTCAGGTGGCCGGTCCAGACAGCCTCACAGCTGTGATGTTGTGTCTCTCAGGTGGCCGGTGCAGACAGCCTCGTAGCTGTGATGTTGCGTCACTCAGGTGGCCGGTCCAGACAGCCTCATAGCTGTGATGTTGTGTCTCTCAGGTGGCCAGTGCAGACAGCCTCGTAGCTGTGATGTTGTATCTCTCAGGTGGCCAGTGCAGACAGCCTCGTAGCTGTGATGTTGTATCTCTCAGGTGGCCGGTCCAGACAGCCTCGTAGCTGTGATGTTGTGTCTCTCAGGTGGCCGGTCCAGACAGCCTCGTAGCTGTGATGTTGTATCTCTGAGGTGGCCAGTGCAGACAGCCTCGTAGCTGTGATGTTGTATCTCCCAGGTGGCCGGGCCAGACAGCCTCGTAGCTGTGATGTTGTGTCTCTCAGGTGGCCAGTGCAGACAGCCTCGTAGCTGTGATGTTGTATCTCTCAGGTGGCCAGTCCAGACAGCCTCGTAGCTGTGATGTTGTGTCTCTCAGGTGGCCGGTGCAGACAGCCTCGTGGCTGTGATGTTGTGTCTCTCAGGTGGCCAGTGCAGACAGCCTCGTAGCTGTGATGTTGTGTCTCTCAGGTGGCCAGTCCAGACAGCCTCGTAGCTGTGATGTTGTGTCTCTCAGGTGGCCGGTGCAGACAGCCTCGTAGCTGTGATGTTGCGTCACTCAGGTGGCCGGTCCAGACAGCCTCATAGCTGTGATGTTGTGTCTCTCAGGTGGCCAGTGCAGACAGCCTCGTAGCTGTGATGTTGTATCTCTGAGGTGGCCAGTGCAGACAGCCTCGTAGCTGTGATGTTGTATCTCTCAGGTGGCCAGTGCAGACAGCCTCGTAGCTGTGATGTTGTGTCTCTCAGGTGGCCGGTCCAGACAGCCTCGTAGCTGTGATGTTGTATCTCTGAGGTGGCCAGTGCAGACAGCCTCGTAGCTGTGATGTTGTATCTCCCAGGTGGCCGGGCCAGACAGCCTCGTAGCTGTGATGTTGTGTCTCTCAGGTGGCCAGTGCAGACAGCCTCGTAGCTGTGATGTTGTATCTCTCAGGTGGCCAGTCCAGACAGCCTCGTAGCTGTGATGTTGTGTCTCTCAGGTGGCCGGTGCAGACAGCCTCGTGGCTGTGATGTTGTGTCTCTCAGGTGGCCAGTGCAGACAGCCTCGTAGCTGTGATGTTGTATCTCTCAGGTGGCCAGTCCAGACAGCCTCGTAGCTGTGATGTTGTGTCTCTCAGGTGGCCGGTGCAGACAGCCTCGTAGCTGTGATGTTGTGTCTCTCAGGTGGCCAGTGCAGACAGCCTCATAGCTGTGATGTTGTGTCTCTCAGGTGGCCAGTGCAGACAGCCTCGTAGCTGTGATGTTGCGTCACTCAGGTGGCCGGTCCAGACAGCCTCTTAACTGTGATGTTGTGTCTCTCAGGTGGCCAGTGCAGACAGCCTCGTAACTGTGATGTTGTGTCACTCAGGTGGCCGGTCCAGACAGCCTCGTAGCTGTGATGTTGTGTCACTCAAGTGGCCAGTGCAGACAGCCTCGTAGCTGTGATGTTGTGTCAATAAGTTGACCATTCCAGACAGCCTCGTAACTGTGATGTTGTGTCTCTCAGGTGGCCGGTCCAGACAGCCTCGTAGCTGTGATGTTGCGTCACTCAGGTGGCCGGTCCAGACAGCCCTGTAGCTGTGATGTTGCGTCACTCAGGTGGCCGGTCCAGACAGCCTCGTAGCTGTGATGTTGCGTCACTCATGTGGCCGGTCCAGACAGCCTCGTAGCTGTGATGTTGCGTCACTCAGGTGCCCAGTGCAGACAGCCTCGTAGCTGTGATGTTGTGTCACTCATGTGGCCGGTCCAGACAGCCCCGTAGCTGTGATGTTGTGTCACTCATGTGGCCGGTCCAGACAGCCTCGTAGCTGTGATGTTGTGTCACTCATGTGGCCGGTCCAGACAGCCTCGTAGCTGTGATGTTGTGTCACTCAGGTGGCCGGTCCAGACAGCCTCGTAGCTGTGATGTTGTGTCACTCATGTGGCCGGTCCAGACAGCCTCGTAGCTGTGATGTTGTGTCACTCATGTGGCCGGTCCAGACAGCCTCGTAGCTGTGATGTTGTGTCACTCATGTGGCCGGTCCAGACAGCCTCGTAGCTGTGATGTTGTGTCACTCAGGTGGCCGGTCCAGACAGCCTCGTAGCTGTGATGTTGTGTCACTCATGTGGCCGGTCCAGACAGCCTCGTAGCTGTGATGTTGCGTCACTGAGTTTACCATTCCAGGCAGCTTTGTTGCTGTAATGTTGCGTCACTCAGGTGGCCGTTCCAAGCAGCCACCAAACTGAAATGTTGAGTTGCTCAGTTAAGTGGCTGGCCTGATCTATCAGCACACAAAATGTTTCATTCACTTTCTGTTTCTATAACTACATATAAGATGCACAAGACTTTCTTTATCACTGGTTAGACTGTGAAGTTTCCAGAGCAACTGCCTGAGCTCATTCACAGTGCAGTTCAGATACGTAAAAGCTTATTACTCTTTCGTTTATTCAGAAATTTGATAAAATACACCTGAGGTGTGACATCTTTCTGTTCATGTGAGACAAAGTAAATAAAAATAGGCAGATGTTTTGGCTTTGTTAGGTTGCATTCTTTACATATCAAATAAATGTCAAAACATCCCTGAGATATCATGTGATTATTGGATAATAATAGAAACGGCAGGAATAGCCACATTCTTGTGTCTGTCTCAAAGCCTTAAAAGAGTACATCTGAAGGTGAGGTTGTCCTCACCTTCAGACATATAAGTTACAGCATGAGTTGCAGAGTTACAAGCCTCCCAGAACATTCAGAGCAGCTCTTGTAACAATCCTATTGTGGTAGAGAGGTACACGGTGTGTATAATGGAGTTGTACGGTTGGTTGGACGTGCTGTATTGGGATGTAGGGATTACAGGCTGCAGAAACATGGCCTAATTGGCTAAGATTAGCGCAGTTTAAAAATAACCCCATGGCCCAGTGCAGAACAGCTACAACTCTTATTTACTATTACAATTCCCAATTATTTCCTAGACGTGATGATCAGCAAGGGGAAAATATCATATGAATTGAGCACTACCCATTTTATTTGAACTAAAATTATTACAAACCTATTCCTATTAACTGTTGTAGCACTTTCAAGCAGTGGTAATACGTATAGCATCTCCCACAAGGTTGATACAATAACAATTGCACTCAGATCTTCCACATAATAAGTCATGTCAGTCCATCCAGTCTTTCCTTCATATCTATGCAAATAAATAATTTTAAGTTGGAATTCCACGTTTTTTGGCAGCTTCATCTTCTGCTGTATTCTGTTCTAAAATAAAAGTCCCATTTTTGCTCAAGATTTATTGTAATGGTATTTATCCAGTGATGCATCTGCGGGTGTGTGTGTGTCTCCACAGCCTGAGGAGTTTGGTCAGGAGGCCACTGAGGAGCAGATGGGGGAGGCAATGATGGACCCAGAGGGAGAAGCATACGACGAGAATCAGCAGGTACAGCAAACACCACATGCTCTGAGATTCTGACTGAGCAGTGCTTTCAGTCAGTTATAGGGCGCTTAGCAAACACCACATGGACGATGTTGTTGTTTTCAGGGTTGTAAACAGTCTTAATCTGAACTTTAACCATTCATAAAGGTTTCTAGGCAATGCAGCAACTTTAATCCTTGCCCCAAAACTAGGGTTGTGAGCTGGCTGCAGATCGGTTTAATTCATGGTTTGGTTTTCGTTTCGATTCGGAAGGTTTATTTTTTGTAAATTAAGAAAGATTTGATTCAGTTAGATGCACTAAATAGCAGTTCAATTTGGAGAAATTATTCAGTTGTTCAGGCTTCTTTAAGAAATAATACGACACATAAAACTTATCTAAAATATCAACTAATATTGAATCATTAAGGAGAACATTTACAATGTCTGCACACTGCTGATGGGGGCGTAGTATCGATTGTGTTTTCCAAGTTCAGTACAACGTGGGCAAAGAGCTTTGTTTGGGTTCACTGAAGCATCTCCTCCATCATTCTTCACCGTCAACTGAACCACTTGAATTTTGGCATTTTATTGCTTTTACTTCTTAGAACCACTCATTTTTATTTGAGTTTCTTATCTCCGTTACTAATTCCTTGTGGTACAGCAGCCTGTGTCAGTGATGGGGACCCCGAAACTAATGAGCAATACTCACTGACATTTGCGCCAGTAGATGGAACTTAACATCACATTGGCGGTGTGGGTTAACAAGCAGCACTAAAAATGCTCATAGCAAAATCTTTAACACCGCTATTTCCTGGGAAGGCACTAGTAGTAAACGATTTATCTGTTGGAATTCTTTCTAAGGTATTAGTTTCACCCATTTTCCAAAAAAGCCAGATAACATAATGTACACTTAGGTACATAAAACATTCTAACGGTAGCTCTTTACCTGAATGGCTGAGTCAGGCCTCCTTCAGTGATCACGCCTTCCACACTGTGTAGTCAGTTATAGTCTGAGTTAAAATTACTCCAGGTGTTATCGAGATAACTAACATTACAGAGATATATGGAAGTTACGGCAGGACTCTTCAGGCAATGATGGATTTTAGCTTTGGTTTAGCCTTTTGCATAGCAGCCCACTAGCCAACTTAGTTTGTTGACTTAGACTGTGCTCCGTCAGTCAGCTGTATCACGTAGCGGTGTGGTCTGTTGCTTCAACTAAGCTGAGAAATCCGCTGAAAGATGCTGCTACTGAGAATGTGGATGACTGTAATATTTCCTGGACTACAGTCTGATGCTCAGGGATGTAAGCGCGAATGTAGTGGACACTCATGTGAGACAAATGACATTCTGTTGTGAAACAACATTCAGCCCCGTTGATGCCGAGCCAGAGAAGGTGCTGAGTGCTCACATAGACACAGATTTATACGGATATTGTTCAATTCTGTTTTCAACAATTTTGCATTTTGCAATCTTACTTAAACTTTCTTAAATCTATTTTACATTTACTCAATGGTTAAATGTCATTCTTACTACTAATTATTACCAATATCATAATAAATACTAATTATATATAGTACATAAACATTTCATTAACCATTTAATCCAACAAATTTTATATGTAAGTATGTATATATATATATATATATATATATATATATATATATATATATATATATATACAAACATTAGATTATAATATATATATATATATATATATATATATATATATATATATATACATATACACAATATACACATTATACCAGTGTTGCACCATTCCAATATACAATTTTTAAAAGCTAATAAAAGCTATGAATTGTACAGTTGTACGCCTCTCCATATGTGCAATATGTGAGTCTTAGCTAGATAAATGAGATGCAGGGTACACAGGGGACAGAATATTGATATATTGATATTAGATATGAATAGAAGATGTACAAGAGGTCAGTCTATACATGCAGGTATTAGATACCATAATTTAAAACTATAATATCCATAAGAAATGCGCTCTCTCCCTTCCCCTCTCTCTCTTTCTCTGTCTCTCTCTTTCTCTCTCTCTTTCCCTGCCCCCTGCCCCCTCATCTCTCTCTCTCTCGCTCCATCATTACCTCACTGTCGCGTCAAGTCCAGCTACATGGGTGTGGTAGTGACGTCCCAAGCCATGATGCACTGTGGGTAGTTACAGACCCCAACCCCCATGCCCCTCTCCCCACAGTGAAGAAATGGATTCTCCCTGTATCTCATGACCATGTGACCACTTTCATGGAGGCTACAGTCACGTGACATTGTCTTCTCCTGCTCTGTTCCTTAATGTCACCATGAGAGCGCAGAAATGATGCTCAGGCTGTGTCTCTGTGCATTGGCTGCCCCCTGCTGGATATTTGTGCATTTCAGTTTCATGAATTAAATAAATTCACCATTTCTTATTTATAATCATAATTAAATACTTACAGTGTAAACAAAGTCATTCAGAGTAGTTTGGTGGGAAATGCTCTGTTCTAGAGCAACATACAGAGTCAGGATTGTTCACAGCGGTGGTGATAGGAACCAGACGTCTCTAAAAGCTACACCACAGAAGGTTTTTACACAGAATGCTTACTAATACATCGCCTGATGTCTGAGAAATTGTTGTGTGATAGTTTTGAGGAAACATTTTGACCCAAAGCTTATTTTTTATACACATTCGTGACCCAGAAGTGCATGTTGGGTGTTGTAAAGCTAAATAGCCCCAAAGGAAACATACTTTTTCTGGTTTTCCACTATTTCACCATCAACATTGTAAACTCAGAAGTGTAGTAGGTTCTCTGGTGGTTTTGGACAGTAAATACCGCCACAGTAAAGAAATCTGAGTCTGTAAGTTTTTCTACAGTGAAACATTTCACTGATTGACTTAAGCAGAAATTTTGAACAACCTGTGTAATTCGCCCTTAACCCCTTACATGGGCAGAACTTTATTGCACGCTTCAATAATCTAAGAATAGCTCATCAAGTTGGCATTGAAGTCCCTATAGTTACTGAATAATAAGCCTTAGTATGTAATAAGCCTGGAGTTTTAAGGGATTAAAACTCAATAAAACGGTTAAATTGACAGCAATGGGCTTGTATCAGTTTAAATTTAAGCATTTGAAACTGGCCCTGCCAGACTAGCTGCACTGTTCTGCTCATTGATTTATCCATTGGTCTCCCACTAGCACTGACCAGTGTGTTCTGCTGATGGTGCTAAATATATCATTTTAAAATCTATTTAAAAGACAACATACAGCACACTGCAGCTGGATTTCAGCCTGTCCTACCATAGATGAAGCATCAAATTAGGGGAAAAAAATTCAATTGTACATGTTATCAACACTTTATTATCATGTCATTAATGTGTTATATTCAACAGGCCAACTTTTTATGTAAAAGTCCAGGTTTTACTCTAAAACTCTTTTACTTTCATAGTTTTTGAACCTGCAAAAATCTGCTAAAATGATAATGCGCAGTCGATTTATATATAAACAGATTTACCTTAATTGTATCAAGACCTCAAGATAATAGTACAACACATAATATAATGAAGTGATCAAACCCAAAAGTGTGTCAGAACGCCCTAAAAATGTCAGATGGCACAGTCAAGCCAAAAATGCCTATAATTTACACCTGTGTTTAGCAAGTTGTCAACATGTTGAAAAAAGCATTTATTGCCAAAAGGGGAACTTTGCAGAACCGCTCACAGTGTTTAATATATCACTGATGTCGGAAGAACACTTTGTATCTCCATTTTTGTCGTTTTTCAGTTTTTGACGTAATTTGAAAATACCAGTTACCCTTTATATTATATTATATGTAAATTTTATGATGGACCGACCAAAAGAAATGGCTTAAAATGATTTCATTAAAAGTAAAGTAGGTTTTTTTTACTTCTCCTGTAAAGTGACCATTTTGGAGATACAAGGTTTTCTTCTGACAACAGGGATATGTTAACAGGGAGATTTTGTTCCAAGTGCATCCCCCCCCTTCTTCTTCTTTCGCCTGCTCCCTTTAGGGGTCGCCACAGCGGATCATCTGCCTCCATCTTGCCCTATCCACTGCCTCCTCTATTTTCACACCAACCATCTCCATGTCCACCTTCACTACATCCATAAACCTTCTCTGAGGTCTACCTCTTCTCCTTCTACCCAGCAGCTCCATCTCCAACATTCTTTGACCAATATATCCACTATTCCTCCTCAACACATGTCCAAACCATCTCAACCTGGCCTCTCTGGCTTTATCTCCAAACTGCTCCACCTTCACTGTCCCTCTGATCTGCTCATTTCTAATCTTGTCCATCCTTGTCACTCCCAACGAAAATCTCAGCATCTTCATCTCCGCCACCTCCAGCTCAGCCTCCTGTCTTTTAGACAGAGCCACAGTCTCCAAACCGTACATCATAGCAGGACGCACACACATTAAATAAAAAAATAAAAACAAACACAGCATGAAAAAAGGTATTTTCAGTTTTCTCAGGATCTCTCTCAGGAGTTATTCAATTTCATTTTCATGACACAACAAATGTCTCAAGATCACGAGGTACTGATGCCACTGTCATGACAATGCAGATGTGTTCTCGAGACATTTATTCGATCATCACAACATAATGAAGACTGTCTTGAGGTATTTGTGCAATTATCACAACAATAATTGAGGTATTCGTACCATTATCACGATATAACAAATGTTATCCCAAGATATTAATGTCGTTATCATGTTATTTTGATCATAACATGTTATTTTGATTAAACATCATCCATCGTGTCATAATGATGACATAAATAACTCAAGATCCCAGGAAAACTAATTAAAATAACTCATTTTCACAGAAAAACAAAGTCAAAACATGAATCCAATCTGCTTCTGTAGACAGTATTATTTTTAAATCATTTTATTTTATTTCCAGTTGGTTTAGTTGTTCTGTCACAGCTGTTCAACAAAAAGCTTCAACAGGTTTAGAATTCAAAGTGGTCCTGCTGTTACAGTCTTGATCAGTATCTGACGAAACAGGCTGCAGGCCGAGTATTGTCTGACAGCAGTGATGTAATGTGTCCATTTTCTGTTTTTGCATGTGGAATGTAAGACGTGTACTTTGCTTGGCTGCAAACCAGTCATTACTTGGCATCCAGCCTCAGTGAAAAAAACGTGACATTGTCACAGACGTCATGGCTTCTCAGCCAGTCAGGTTGTGACAACTGAATTGTTGTATAAATGAAGATATATTGTCATTTTTGTGAGAAATTACTTCATAGTATGCTTTTTTGAGTAGTGTAGTATCTGTTCTTATCAGTTTAATATCTATCTCTATATGAGGACTACGTATTGAATTGATTTTAAGAACAGGGAGACGGAAGAGGTTCTTGCTCTGTCCGCTCCACGCATCGACCTGGTATTGTAGTACCTCCAGAAAAGTTCTGGGGGCAGTCGTGGGCTGGTGGTTAGGGAACCGACCCTGTGACTAGAACATTGCTGGTTCGATCCCCAGAGCTTGACAGTACATGTCTGAGTTGCCCTTGTGCAAGACACCTAACCTCCTACTGCTCCCTGGGCGCTGCAGATAGGGCTGCCCACCACTCCGGGCAAGTGTGCTCACTGCCCCCTAGTGTGTGTGTGTGCTCACTAGTGTGTATGTCTTACGTCACGGATGGGTTAAATGCATAGGTAAAATTTTCCCAAAATTTTGGGACTAATAAAGGTCTCTTAATCCTATATGGTGAATGTTATCAGTTCTTACAGCAGTGGTTTTCAGTCCAGTTCTATCCCACCTTGTAACACCTGTAAGCACCTGGAGGACCTTAAGGAACAGTTTGAGAACCACTGAACTATAAAATACTGTAGCACATCCTGCAGTCTTCACATACTCCATTATAGTACACATCCAGTTAAACAGGACTCATTGAGCACTTTTTCTAATGAAGCATGCAGTCGTTTAGTGTTTTTAAGTACTGTTCATATCCGCCATACGTTCAGAAAAGCATATTGTTATGTTGTCTATCCTGATGGGGATAACATATCATAATATTGCTCACAATGTAGCCCAGCTGTAGTGGAATCATGCAGTGCTGCACATTCATCCATGTAGAAGTCCTGTGTTAACCAAAAAAGAGAACAGACTTTTGATCAAATTAATATCCAGAATCCCTCATATTCAGAAATCTTGCCGATAGCATTCAAGTCATTTTGACATGAAATTACAGTAACGCTTTACAAAATCTTGTAGATGGACTTAAAGATGGACAGAAAAATGGATATTATAGTAGCCAAAAAAGAGATTCATCAATATGTTAACGCACTTAGTTTTGGGATTGAATGTCCAACTTGATCATAAAGGTGTGATGGTCAGGTGTCCACATACTTCTGGCCATGTAGTGTGTTTGAATGGTTTCTTGGCTGTTTGAACTTTTGAAGCCAAGGCATAAATAAATGGCTTGGTTCACGTTTTTGCCTGTCAACTAAATGAATTCTTTATGCTCTTTCTTTTCTTTTCCACCAGGAGCAGACTCAAGATTACGAGCCCGAAGCGTAAAGTGTCCATGCCGAAACAATGTCCAACCAGCAGCACAATAATGTTTCTAACAATAATAAGGACAAATGCTGAACTCATCACAATAACCCCTGTTGCAAAAAACAGCAAAAAAACGAAAAAAAAAAATGCAGTTATTCCTGCCGAAAAAAAGTTCTTCCTATCAGATATATATATAAATATAAATATACTTTTAATATGATCTATTGTAAATGTCCTGTTCTGGCTGTAATGTGGTGGGTGTAGTTTTCTCTATTGACTGCAGGGGGCAGCTCCGTCTCATTTCCTTGATTCCCTCCCAATGAAACGAGACTCGCTCCCCCTCCGTGGCTCTTTGTGCCTGTGTACATGTGTTTCTATTTGTGTAATAGATGTTTCTGATCTTCCAATGTCACGTTGGAGGTGAATAAAAACAACAACAAAAAAAATATTCTAATAAACATGAGGAGAACGATGATATTATATAAAGCTGTGTACGATGCCTGTTTGTGGGATTTTATTTACTTCCTTTATTTTTCATTGATTATTGAAGCAAAGTTGTTTATTTAATGTTTTTCAAGTAAGAGTTTTATACATTGTAACTTTATAGTTGCTTGTGATATCATTCCAGTGAACTCTCTGTTAGAAATGGGCAGTTTGTATCTGTTTGTGTGTTTGTGTGCGTGCGTTTGTGTACTGAAGATTTTAAAAGTCAGTGTAAATGTGTCTTGAGGTGTTTATGGGTATAAGATTAGTGCTTTACAATGCTGGAAATGTCGATTTACAGGTTTCTGTGTCACGCAAGACAAGCAAATCCTCTGTAAATAAAGAAATAAAAACAACAAAAAAATGTTATCGTCATTCTGTGACTCCTTTTCTAGAGTTTGGACACTAAAAACTTCTTCAGCTCCAGGTTAATATGGTCTTACAATATGTCATCAGGTTCAGAATCTGTATTTCCTGTATTAAAAAGTATGCAAAACTGAGAGCACCCCTGGTCAAATGACGTGTTTTGTTGATTTTCTAAGTGTAAATAAGTAACACATCCTCTATACTGAACACTCTTCATCGCACTTTAATGCACAGTTACTGTTTATTTGCTGAATTTAATTAAGTTTACATTAAGTGACTCTTATTAGTCCCACAACAGGGAAATTTCACCTCTACATTTAATCCATTCGTGCAGTGAAACACCACATACACACTAGTGAAGACACACACACTAGGGGGCAGTGAGCGGTGGGCAGCCCTATCTGCAGCACCCAGGAAGCAGTTGGATGTCTTGCTCAAGGGCACCTTAGTCATGTACTTTCAGCTCAGGGCATCAAACCAGTGACCCTCCGGTTGCAAGGCTGGTTCCCTAACCTCCAGCCCATGACTACCCCAAGAGACTGGGTATAAATTATTTTGCCTGTGCAAAATGTTATACTATGTTTCATATTTTATGTATTTTTCCCAGTATGTTAAACATAAAATTGCTTTATTTAAGTGTGATCTTTACAGAGGATTTTTAACTTATTTCCACTGAGAAAGTCAACCATGCATATAATTTGACCTGAAGTGCACAAACCTTTGCATACAACTGTATTTTGTCTTAATTCTGCTCACAAAACACAACTGTAAGACTCAATTTTTAGGCGAACCCCCAAGACTCCACCCTTTAACCCACTGAGACAACAAATATTTTTATCCTGTATATAATATACATACACAGTATCATCCTATAAACAGGATGCATGTACTGTGCCTGGTATGGACAGTTACACTATAAACATAATATAACACTAAAAGATATACACAGGTACATGATAAATGCCAGTGACGCATGCAAATTTGAATATGCGCAGTAAAAGATGTGCAGCAGTTGTTGTAAGGGAATTCCACCAATTTTTCAGAATTTCTGACTAATTCAATGGTTGAGATGTAAATAGTCATTCAGAGTGGGTTCGTGTGAAATGGTTCATTGTTGAGAAGCATACTGACTGATTTCTTTACGGTGGTGGTGATGACCAGTGTCGTCTGAATTGTTCGTGATACAGTGCAAGGGGCATGTACCCCTACACTGTGAATAGGCTTTAAAAATAAGTTTGGGCCAAAGAAAGTCCACTAAACTATCTTAAAACAATGCCTCATATATCAGACAGCCTATATGTAAGTGTGTTGTGTAATAATATTGTGAGGGAGCTTTTAGAGGCATCAAACTCTTGATCAGTTGGAACTGTTAAACAATTCTGAAGACTCTGTAGGACAGAGCTTTTCACATCAAACCACTCCAAATAACTTTGTTTATGTCATATGCAGAAGATTTGAAGAAGAAAAAAAACTACGAGCATTGATAATAACGTATGTTATCAGTGTCACTGCTGAGCTGAGAATGGATAGCTAATAGTCCAACAGTTTAAGAACAACATTTCTCAATGTGCAATTGCAAGGAATTTAGGGATTTCATCATCTACAGTCCATAATATCATCAAAAGATTCAGAGAATCTGGAGAAATCTCTGCAAGTAAGCGGCAAGGCAGAAAACCAACATTGAATGCCCGTGACCTTCGATCCCTCAGGCGGCTCTGCATTAAAAACCTACATCATTCTGTAATGGATATTCCCACATGGGCTCAGGAACACTTCAGAAAACCACTGTCAGTGAACTCAGTTCGTTGCTCCATCTACAAGTGCAAGTTAAAACTCTGCCATGCAAAGCGAAGCCAGATATCAACAACACCCAAAAACACCGCCGGCTTCTCTGGGCCGAGCTCATCTGAGATGGACTGACGCAAAGTGGAAAAGTGTCCTGTGGTCTGACGAGTCCACATTTCACATTGTTTCTGGAAATCATGGACATCGTGTCCTCCGGGCCAAAGAGGAAAAGGACTGTCCGGATTGTTATCAGCGCAAAGTTCAAAAGCCAGCATCTCTGATGGTGTGGGGGTGTGTTAGTGCCCATGGCAGGGGTAACTGGCACATCTGTGAAGGCACCATTAATGCTGAAAGGTACATACAGGTTTTGGAGCAACATCTGCTGCCATCCAAGCAACGTCTTTTTCAGGGACGTCCTGCTTATTTCAGCAAGACAATGCCAAGCCACATTCTGCATGTGTTACAACAGCGTGGCTTCATAGTAAAAGAGTGCGGGTACTAGACTGGCCTGCCTGCAGTCCAGACCTGTCTCCCATTGAAAATGTGTGGCGCATTATGAAGCACAAAATACGACAACGGAGACCCCGGACTGCTGAGCAGCTGAAGTTGTACATCAAGCAAGAATGGGAAAGAATTCCACCTACAAATCTTCAACAATCAGTGTCCTCAGTTCCCAAACGCTTATTGAGTGTTGTTAAAAGGAAAGGTGATGTAACACAGTGGTAAACACGCCCCTGTCCCAACTTCTTTGGACCGTGTTACAGGCATCAAATTCAAAATGAGGGAATATTTGCAAAAAACAATAAAGTTTATCTGTTTGAACATTAAATATCTTGTCTTTGTAGTGAATTCAATTAAATATAAGTTGAAAAGGATTTGCAAATCATTTTATTCTGTTTTTATTTAGGTTTTATGCAACATCCCAATTTCACTGGAATTGGGGTTGTAGATTACATAACTACATCACATCAGAATTATGGGTAAAGTGTCAAAGAATGTCCCACTTCAGCAATATTTGCCGTGTTAGTGTGATGTCTAGTCCTGCCACAAACACTGCAAACTGGATCCTCAATACAAAACGTCTGGGCATGCCTGGTGTGGACCCACTAGAGGCCCACTGTCCCACATTGTACAGTGTTTTCCCTGCTGCAAATGCGCCTGATTCAACTCATTAGCAGCCCATTACTGAGGTAAAGTGGCTGCATTAAAGCAGGAAAAGCATTAAAATGCACAGGACATTAAAATCCTCCAGGGCCAGGGTTGAGAAACACTGCTGTCTATTATGCACATGAACAGAGTGCCTAGTGCAACAGTTGAGTTTCTCTTCTCTTCACTTGTTTATCTCTCTCTGCTCCTCTTCTCTTCACCCCCCACAGGATGTCTGGCTGAAGCTGTAAAGAGCTGCTGAGTGAAGCAAATGTCTCTCTGTCATGGGCAACACAGCAGTGTAAGCCTGGTCTCATTGACGGCTCAGCGTGTGTAATCGGTGGGGAATGTGAGGGTGTGTTCACCCTGCTTCAGGCCAGAGTATTAAAAGGGCAACCCTGCCCACCCCACCACACTCCTGCCCCTCATACAGGCCGTGTGGGTCCCTGAGAGCCACCACAGAGTAACATGGCCTCCTTTAAGAAATCTCTAGAAGGGCTGAAGAGCACCACGCAGTCAGCCACCAAAGGCGTCGCTGACACGGCAGGTAAATTATTCAGAAAATACTATAAATTGTTCAATATTTACTTTAAATAATTCAGTATTTACTCTAAATCATTCAGTATCTAATATGAATTATTCAATATCTACAATAGAAATATTCACTAACTACAATTATTCAGCATATATTGTAAAATATTCAGCATATACTCTTAAATATTCAGTAACTTTTCATTTTAAATGAATCAGCAACTACAATAAATTATTCAGGAACTACAATGAAATATTCTGTAACTACAACAAATCACAAAAAACAACTACACATGATTCATTAGCCACTATAAATTACTCACGAACCCCTATAAACTACTCAGTAAGGGCAACAAATATTTCAGTAACTACTATACATTACCCAGCATGTATAACACATTATTCAGCAACAGCTGCTACATGTTATTCAGTATCTAATATGAATTATTCAGCAAGCACCATGAATTCCTCTGTATCTTGAGAGGAGGTTTTAATCTGTTTTCATATCAACATCTCACAACCAGTGATAGAAAAGTATTACTTACAGTCAATGTTAGTTTTGCATATGCACATGATGGCTCTAAATAACAACGGTGTTTGGATTCTGGACTGTTTATCTTTATTTTGTATTGTTTTAATATAACCATACAAAATAGGCTAATATCTCAGGCTTGCTGTGGTGATGATGATGATGACTGTGCATGTGTGTTGGGGAAACGCAGACCAGCACCTTTCCTAATGTGATTTCAGTGCAAGCAGCGCAAGATGCCGTTCACCAGGTGGCAGAGTCCTCCAAAGAAACCACCAACGTGGGTAAGAGAGAGAGAGAGAGAGAGAGAGAGAGAGACACACAGAGACAGAAAGAAAGAGAGGGAGGCATATATATATATATATATATATATATATATATATATATATACATATCGGTGTTGTCTGAAGAAAACCTCGTATCTCCAAAAACATACTTTACTTTTAATGCAAGTCAATGGAAGCAAGTCATTTTGGTCCATTCATCATGAAAATTACACACAATGTACACACAAGGGCAACAGGTTTTTAAAAAATATGTCAGAAACTGACAGAAAAAGAAAAATGGAGATAAGAGGTTTTGTTCTGACTGCAGTGCTATAAAGATATAAACATGTACATAAACATAGAAGGTCCTGGTTCTATGTTTATATACACGTTCAACACAAATGTCCTTATCAGATGAACTCATTGTTACTTTTTAATACATCTCTTTTTCAGTTAAGAGCCACACATTTCGCATTGAATTCAAATATTATAAACAAATGTGTCGCTGTTGTCGGAAGAAAACCTCATATCTCCAAAATGGGAACTTTACAGGAGAAGGAATAAACCCACTTTACTTTTATTGATGTCAATGGAGTCAGACATTGTTCCAAGTAATTTTGGGTCATTTCTTTTGGTCCATTGATCATGAAATTTGCACACAATGTAAAGAGCAACAGGCATTTTCAAACTATGTCAAAAACTAAAAAATGACAAAAATGGAGATACGAGGTTTTCTCCCAACAACAGCTATATGTCCTCATTACTTTGCGTCAAAGCTACACTGTATGTCTGAAGTCTGTAGATACCTGCTCCTCCCGCGTCTCCTCTGATATCAGGGCTATTAATAGGGAGTTTATTCCTCCTTTCGTGCAGCAACACACTCTACTCTTCTGGGAGCTGAAGGCTTAATGTGTCAAACTAATTAGCATCAGTGAAATCAACCAATCTTGTTTTGGTGGGACCAATGGGTGGGACACATTTTGTGAGAAAAATGTCACTCTAGGCCTTCTGGAAGTTCTAGACATGCCACTGACTGCAGGTATGAGTGGTGGCCTGACCAGTGTGTTTTAATTAGTTGTTATGAAGGGAAAGCAGCCATAGCTCTTTGTCAGGACTCTTTTTACAGGCCTTTTAAGAGGTCACTGTGAAACTGAGGGAAAATATGTGGTGTTATATGGTCTGTATGTAATAGTAATGATAATATGTCTTTTAGAAGCTTCAAATAAGCCATGAAAATTTCTTTTCCAATCTTTGAATGTCAGTGTTTAGTCTAGAACGGCCAAAAATGTTCATGTGAAATATCATATTTAAGTATGTTCACTGTAGAGCAGGGGTGTCAAACTCAACCACCAAAAGGGCCACATTAAAAAATCTCAACAAGTCCGTGGGCCAGCTGTGTTTTTATCAAGCACTGAATACTTGAATGATTCAAAAATCATTTTAGATAAAAACAAATAGTTTTATATAAAACAGTAGACTACATTAGCTGCAGGTCACTGTCAAGCCTCTTTAAATGTCCCCAATGTACAGCAGTTGCTTTTAAAACAGCCCATTAGCTTGCACTGGACACCTGGCATGTTTTCTGTTTAGATTTTGAAGCACTGTCCCATAGATCATTATTGGGGGTGGGAGCACACGTTACATTGCAGTGCATGCTGGGAACTGTAGTTCAGCTCATGGCGACATGGGCTAAAATTATTAGAAATTTAAAGTCATTTCGTGAGCCGAATACGATTGTGCCATGAGCCTGACTTGTGTTTGACACATGGGCTGTAGAAGGTGTATTAACTTATTTTCACCCAGAAAATGACTCAACCTGGGGTCATGTGACTCTGTGGGCAGAACCGAAGGCCGAGCTGTAATAGTCCTGGTTTGCTGCTGCGCTATAAAGTACACAGTGTACTATTTCGAACACAGCCTGTGTGTGTTGTTGTCTTGGGCTGTACAGTTTACAGATTACGTTCATGTTCATTTTAATGTTCATGTTCATGTGTCTGTATTGTGTACAGCTGCTGAGGAGGCATCCAGACAAACACAGTCTGCTATCAGCACAGCGGCAGGCAAAGCCTCAGACACCATAAAGGAATTTGGACACCAACTGGGGACCAAGTAACCACAGCACTGCTGCAACCTGCCCTTCATTTAAATCAGGACCACCGCAAAGCAAACCAGTTCATTCTCTTGTATTGCCACACTGCAAACCCTGTTGAGCCTTTTCTAATGCAGGTTTCACATTCCACTCAGCTGATAACCATTTTCCGGACCCCTACCTTCGGAAGTGTTGCATTTATATTGCTAACTGTAACGTTGGGACAATAAAAGATGTGATTTTCGTGTGTCTACGTCATTAATCAGTCCATAAAGCATACAAATGAGAGCCATTGAATATTCAGGGAACATAATTGCTCAGGAGAGGCACGCCTGACGGGACTGCATGGTGATAAAAATGTATGAGTGAGTATGAGTTATGAATATCAATTTAGAAAATATTAACAACGTCTCTGAGCTGCGAGAGGTCTGTGCTTGTACCACATAAACAAGGCCGACCTCTGGCATAAGGGTTCAGAGCCAAGCCCCACGTTTTGTATGGTGTTCGCCCTGTATGCTTAGTCATCTCCTCCCAGTGGTATACGCTGCTTTTTTATTAATTTTTTATTTGTCTTTTGCACGATCAATGGAAGAGTGCTATATGGAGAGGCTCTAGAGAAGTGATGGTGTGTCGCTATGGCAACGTAATACAGACATAGCTATGAGCTTTCATTCAGATGGCCTCAGGCAGGATCCCGCTCTGCTTCATTTAGTATTCCACCTGCAAAAACTGTTTCCCCTGGTTTTCTTGACTGTTTCACTGGTGAGATCCGTAAAAAGTCAGTTGTTATTGTCGACAAATTGTACGGTGTTTTATTCAGCTTATTCACATTTGTTGTGCCTCAGTGGCTCCGAACTAGTTAAGTACATTGTTATGCAGAGGTTCACCTTAAGTGCCACAGTGGTGCACGGACACTGTCGAGGGCAGAGGCTGAGGTTTTCAGGAGGACATTTTGTAAGGGCACTTCTGGAAGAGGATTTCTTAGGCAAAGAAAATACAGTTATTCTAACATTGTGGAAATTCCGTATGAAGATCTGATTTTAATTATACAATGATAATTGCATTTAGCTCATCTAAAGAATGTATTCTTCTTCTTCTTCTTCTTCTTCTTATTATTATTATTATTATTATTATTATAATACTTCATCTTCTTATTATTGGTGTACATTTGCAGCCATCCTTTAAAATAGTGACTTTAAATATTAAAACATTAAATATTATTTAAAAATGTAAATATATTAAAATATGTCATATGTGACTTTTAACGCATTAAAGGGCCAGAGCCCACTGCTGGGCCCAAAGTTCTACTAGACACTGCTATAACTTAAGAACAGCTTTGCATTGAAGTCCCTGTAGTTACTGAAAAATAAGCCTTAGTACGAAATACACCTGACATTTTAAGGGGTTAATTAACCAAAATCAAATAAAAAAAAATATTCAATTGGATCAAAAAGCTATAAAAACTGAGGTTTTCATACGATTATGGAGGGAAATTGTTCAACTGGGAGTGATTATGGTCATTGCGATGAAGCTGAAGTTAGCTTCTTCTTTAGCAACTTCTTGTTCAAATTTTCATGTTCCACCTTAACTGCCACAGCAGTTACATCCTAGTGCATGTTTATAGTGCTGCACCATTTAGGGTGGAACTGAAAATTCGACTAAGAAGCCAACTTCTATGTTGTTATTAGTGCCATTCTATGTTGTTTCCATCATGTAGACATTTCATTATGGTATATTTATTGCCAAATAAGACCTCCCAGTATCTCACACTGTGCAGTCAGGCTGCTATACACTCACTGGCCGCTTTATTAGGTACACCGGTTCAGTTGCTTGTTAACACAAATAGCTAATCAGCCAATCACACGGCCACAACTCAGTGCATTTAGGCATGTAGAGGTGGTCAAGACAACTTGCTGAAGTGCAGACGGAGCATCAGAACGGGGAAGAAAGGGGATTAAAGTGACTTTGAACATGGCGTGGTTGTTGGTGCCAGACGGGCTGGTGTATTTCAGAAACTGCTAATCTACTGGGATTTTTACTCTCAACCATCTCTAGGGTTTACAGAGAACGGTCCGAAAAAGAGGAAATATCCAGTGAGCGGTCAGTTGTGTGGACGGAAATGCCTTGTTGATGTGAGAGGTCAGAGGAGAATGGGCAGACTGGTTCCAGATGATAGAAAGGCAACAGGATCTCAAATAACCAAAATCTCTGAGGAACGTTTCCAACACCTTGTTGAAAGTATGTCATGAAGAATTAAGGCAGTTCTGAAGGCAAAAGGGGGTCCAACCTTTCACTAGCAAGGTGTACCTAATGAAGTGGCCAGTGATTGTAAATGAATAATATCATAAATTTACGGATGCCACCAAACTGTGCCTGGCTTGCAGTTATACAGAGGTTATACAGAGTTAAGTTGTACAGAGGTTTTGCACAGAAATACGTTGGCCATTTAGAGCTAATTCAAGAAAGTGCACTGTTTATTCTGAGACAAAAGTGGCAGGCGATCGAGACTATAATGGATTATATTATAATAGGTCATATTAGTCAGAACATAGAAGTTTTACCTGGACATATTTATGTTAAATGTCTTCCTATGGCCTGTAATTTGCATATTGCTGCTGGAAAGTCAGCATTTCTGTCCCATATCCATTGTTTGGGAATATGTTTACATCACGTCCATAGACAAGAAGTCATTTTACAGCGCAGAGAATGGCGACCAATATGGCGACCAAGTGGCTTCACTTCATTAGGTATATTGTATGTCATCAGCACTCCTAGTTCTCTCTATATATATCTATGGGATCATCATAGATCCCATCACTGTATCTCATCTCTTTCTTCAGGCATGCCTAATTAGAGGAACTACACACTCCATATGTCCAAAAGCTTGAAGACATCTGCTCAACCAAGGCTATTAATAGGGTTTATGTCCTCCTTTACTGCAGTAACAGCGTCTACTTTATTGGGAAGGCTTTACACTAGATTTTGGAACATTGCTGTGAGGATTTGATTACATTCAGTCATAAGAGCATGAGTGAGGTCAGGGATGGTCAGTTCTGGATCACTCCAACCCATGATAAAGGTACTGGATGGAGCTCCATCACTCCAGACAACACAATTCCACTGTTCTACAGTCCAGTGCTGGTGGGCTTTAAACCCCTCTAGCTGACGCTTGGCACTAGGCATGGCGACCTTAGGCTTTTGGCTTGCCAGCTTTATGGATAGATATCCAATTTCTGTATTTTGTAAAATATCTAAGCAAGGTTAATACTTCTCTACACAGGTAACCTGCACATCTCAACCTGCTACAAATGAAAACATTAACTTTGTTTCCAGCACCTACTGTTTATGAACGCAGCGAGAGTGCAAACTTATCCCATAGGTGGGGTTAACTGTAACAGATGGAGAGGATAGTTGTAACAATCACTGAAAAGTCTGGTGAATCAACTCAGAACACAACTAATTCAGTGCAGTTTTATGCTTTTTTGTCCAGATAAGCTTTCCAACCTAAATACATATACAATGTATACCAAAATGAATTGTGCCTAAATTTGAATAGACTGTGCCTAAATTTGAATACTCTGTGCATAAAAACTTTCCAAAAAGGTTCTACTACTGTTACAATGTCAAGCTTGTAAAAATATAAGAACCCTTTTTTGTGTTACATAAAACCATTTTCAAAATGGTTCTACATAGAATCATATACAACACATTCTCCATTCTCAAGTCTGAAGAACAATTTCACCATGCAGATAACTATTTAAGCATGCAAATGGTTCTTTAGACCACTGTCTTTACTAGAGAAGCCTAGAAGAACTGTTTTTGTTTAAAGATTGTATAGCTCTGGCTGACAAAGGTGTTCAGATGTCCAAACATCCATAGAAAAGCATTGAGCCTAAGGCCACCATGCTCAATGGCAAGAGTTGGCTGAAAAGGAATAAAGCCCCCCAGCATTGGGCTGTGGAGCAGTGGAGCTGTGTTCTCTGGAGTGAAGGAGCTCCATTCAATACCTTGGGGATGAGTTTGTGATCCAGAACTGAGCATCCAACATCAGTACCCGACCTTACTAGTGCTCCATCAAATTCTCGCAGCAAGATCTAGAGTAGATCTTTCCAGAGTAGAGTAGAATGCAGTAAAGGAGGATAAACTCTCTATTAATACCCCTGATTGGTTGAGCAGATGTCTACAGGCTTGTGGACATATGGAGTTTGCTGTTCTTCTTCTTTGGCGTATGTGAAGAAAGAGATGTGATACAGTGGTGTGCTGTATTTCTGCCCAAAGCTGTGAAAAAATGAGAGATTAAGGCCCTAAATTGTTCCGAGTAGCTGGTTTGGAGGATACATATGCCATGCAGAAAATAGAATAACCGAGCACAGTAGGGAAGTTGAGAACACATGATATCTCCTCAGTGGTCTCATCTCAGCACTGGAGTTCTTGCTGGCTCGTTATTCAGGCTTCTTCACCTCCTCCTCACTCTATCTAACTCTCTCTCCCTCTCATTCTCTCTCTCTCCCTCCCTTTCCTTCTCTTCCCTCCCACTCAACCTCTGCCTCCGCACCCCTCTCTTTTTTTTACATCCCTGTCCTCCTCTTTATCCTGCTGTTGAGTCTGTACCCGGTTCTTCAGCCGTGTATGACATGTTTTTTGTTTCTCAAACCCCCACAAATATACGCCCACACTGCCATCTCCCACTCACCTCCATCACCATCACCACCCTCCAGCGCCACCAACACACTCCATCCACACGGCCCGTTGCTAGGCAACAGAAATCTGAGGGAACATGTGATTGGCAAAAGCAGAGGAACTGCCGGTGAGACGAGAGCTCTCAGGAACACTTGCTCTGTGGCCAGGCTTAGAACATACACAAACATGAGGTGCCCTTCCAAACTCTGTCCATTCAGATCAAAAGATTAAAAGAAATGATGCAGAGATGATCTGAGCGATTTGATTGGGTTTTATTCCCTGTTTGTGCACAACACACACACAGCGGACTACTTGCACTGTGCAGTGTGACGTATCTCATTTTGGAACAACACATCTTTTTACTTCCAGTTAGCGCTACAGGTCCTCAGATCTTGTAATTACATCCTGCACTGTTGTACATTTGTATATATGTGTACATATATGCATCACTTTCAATGTAAATCAATGGAACTAGACATTTTTCCAAGTCATTTTTGGCACCTTATTTTGGTCCATCCTTCATGAAATTTACACACAATATAAAGGCCAATATGCAGTTTAAAATTATGTCAAAAACTAAATATCAACAAAAATGGAGATGAAAGGTTTTGTTCAGACAACAGCAATAAGAATTTTTTTATATGAGTTTTGCTGATATTTGCAAGTCAGTTATGTTAATGTTAATACTTTTTTTTATTTCTGCTGAATATTCTGTAAGAATTAAAAAAGGTTTGGGTGTTCATGCTTCTGTATAGCATCAATGTTTTTACTAAAGAACCTTAGAAGAACCATCTTTTTTAAGAGTGTCATTTAAGGTAAACCTCTGACACAAGTGTCTAGATGTCCACACAGCCAATGAAAAGCACTGACCTGAGCACATGAGCCTAAGGCCACTGTGCCCAATGGTATGTGCTGGCCAGAGGGGCACAAACTGAGCTGTGGAGCAGTGGAACTGTCTTCTCTGGATTGATGGAGCTCCAATACCTTTGCAAAGAGTTCAGACCTGGTCATCCAACATCAGTACCTGACCTCAGTAATCAGCATTAGTGAGTCAATCACTAATCAACGTTTTTCCTTACCATATATATTTATGTGTCTATTAAAAAGTTATCGTAATGACAAAAGTTTGCTTATAAATAATAGATGTTATTTTCCCAGGATGTTACAATTAAACTGCTAAATTGGGGGCCCTGTACAATCTGGCAACCCTGAACACAGCAGTTGCTGGCTCTGTGTGAACAGCAGTGAGTGGGGCAGGTAAGTAGAGCCAACAGTGTCTTAAAAATGAAAACTTTTAGCAAAGTCTTGTCAGTAAAGAAGGAATGTTGAAGGTTTTTCAGCCGCTCCAAACTGCTTTGTACAGAATCAAACACAAACTGAGGGATTTCACAGCCGGTGCAGTTTGTATCATTTTCTTGCAGCTCTGGACAACTATTTAGTCTTCATACCCTCATTCATTCTCAGTAATGAATGCAACTGAGTGTAGGCCAGCTAACTAGCAAACTGGACACTTATTGGCACTCCATCTGGAGTTAAAACTGATTAAAACCCTCTCCTTGAATTGCAAGAGTCTCACAAGCTGTCTCAAATCTCCATCATTAGTGAGTCTAGTGTAGAGAGCTGGCAGCTGCATACTACTGGTTTTACACAAATATTTAGCTTGATAAACAACAAATTTCCCCATGGATCAAGGTGCATAGGTTCATTTGAGTAACATGTGTCAGGGTCGAGACCCCGCAGGCCACAACACTGCAGACTTCAACACTGCCTCATTATGAGCTCATTAGCTCATCTGAAGAGGCAGCCTCCTGTAATCATCCAACACAAAACCTATCGATTGGCTGTTCTTATATGATTAAATATGTTTTGAAGTGCATTCCTTTGTGTGCTGCTGTACTTGTGTCATGTAAAAAGGTAAGCCTTCTGTTCTACATTATTATCAGCCAAAGTCTGACAAACTCAAGGCTTAGAAGATGTGTGTTAAAAAAAAAACTGGCTTTAAACTCAGGATCACAGATGAGCTCCTTTACTATGTTGATCTGTAGGCGTCTGTTCATAAACATAAACCAGCCCAAACTAATTTACTATAAAATGAAATGGTCGCGTCAGTCTCGTCAGCCGCGCCAGTCTCGACAGGCATATATGGACATATTTCTATATTGAGCTCTATTTACACAAAGTTAGGTTAGTTCATCATTTATGTTGAACAGACTCTCCCAAAGTTTTACGCTGCTGCGCTGACGTTGAACCGCGTGCTGCACTGGGTCGGTATGACCAACAGGTCAAAACCAGCTCTAAACAAAGTGACCGCTGGGCCCTGATTGGTGCTCTGGCTTTGCGCTTCTTCCATTTTGACGTTACATTTTTATACACACAGAAACCAAAAGGAACGACAGATTTCTCAGAATGTAGGAGGAAAAAGTCAGATATTTGACTCTGAAATGTAATGGAGTGAAAGGAAAAAGTTGGAAAGGAAAGGAAAAAGTACAGTAACCAATTACATTTACTTCATTGCTGTCCACTACTGCTTATGTAAAGATTTTCCCTTTTCTTTTATTGTTGCCTGTAAAAATAGTGATGACACCTTTCTGCACATTCAGCAGATACAAACATAGATCACTCAACTCAAGAACAATCTCAAAACCAGCAGAAATGCACTTGTCCTGAGTGCTGTGCAGTATGTTGTGCGAGTGTGCAGTCTCCACTTTTGAACATTTTAATGTCTCTTAAAGAGGAATCCATTCATTTAAAGGGGATTAAATTAGAAGTAAGCTATTTAATTTAGACGCTGGTGTGAAATGAGTCAGAATGTTCACAGTGGTGCTGATAGGAACCAGACGTTAGAAGAGTTTAATGCGTCTAAAAGCTCCCTCACAGAAAGTAATTAAATGAAGTGTTTATGAATGTGTTGCCCAACTCTGGCATTGTTTTTCGATAGTTTTGAGAAGTTTTTATGCTAAGAAACACATTCCTGGTGGAGAGGTACATGCAGGGCATTCTAAGGAAAAACAGTCCTCAAACAATTTTTTACCACTAGTTTACTATTGTCAACATTACATATGTAAACTCAAAAGATAGTTGTGGGTCCAATGGTGTTTTGAATAGAAAATAAAATGGCTCACAACTATACAAAACATTTTGCTTGCTTAGTTTTAACCTCTCGATGAAATTAAATTGAGCTCATAATTCAGGAAAATTATGTTATCTGAGGGCTGTTTACATACTGGCTGATTTTGCTCAAAATTTGTTTTTTGGTAGCTTGTTTCCACCCTTGGCTTTAATTTGATGGTGCCTTAAATTTGTAATTGGCTGTCATGGGCTGGAGGTTAGGGACCTGGCCCTGTGACCAGAAGGTCACCGGTTTGATCCCCAGAGCCAACAGTCTGTGACTGAGGTGCCCTTGAGCAAGGTACCTAACCCTCAACTGCTCCCCGGGTGCTGTAGATAGCACTATTATTTTCAGTGGGGTAAAAGGTACGTTGGAGGTGTACTAGAATCAGAATCACAATGGTTTATAGGGTTGAATGTGTAGCAATGCTGCCTAATGACCTATAATTTAAAACAAAGGCTACTTTCAACTAATTGCTAACTAACATTGCTAATGTTGGCCAGTCAAGGTAGTCAATCTGGTAACCAGCTAGCCAAATGCTCAATTTAATCATGTGGAAGTGAACACAGCATTAGGAGTCTTGCCAAAGGATGCATGCCTGCTGCATGGAAAGCAACAGTATTATCACTACAATACACCAACTACACTGTGTTCAGAAGCAGGTAATTAACTAGCAATTAGCACTGCTAATGCTAGCTCAAATTAGCTTGTCTAGTAGACAGCTAGCTTTATTGTCATCTCTACAAAACACAGATCTACTTAAAGCAAAGTTGAGGGTTTGTGAACATGATTCATTAATATGGCAATATTCAGGGATCAGTTTGCTAGGAAATAAAATGGTAAGTACAAATTTGTCAATTGGAGCAGCAGACTTTTTAACATGGTTAGCCCCTCTCTGATCATCCGCCACTGACAGCAGGTACTGTAGCAAAGTGAAGGATAATGAGCTACTGTTTTTTCTGCAACTTTAATGCGTCAGAGAAAAAAGTACAGTCTGTATGGGAGCACCATTCAGCGCACTGCAAGTTGGAGTGAATGCACCCATTTTGTATGGTATTACAAAGCAGGCTGGTCTCGCTGTGAAAGCTGGGTATTAATCACCACCATTTGCTGCTGATTAAAGAGCTGGAGAGACTTTGTCATTGCGTTACCACTCACTGCCAGGTTGAGCATGGTTTCCAGGGAAACAGAAAATCAGAAGCTCTCAATACTCAGAGCGCTCGCTGAAATCCAAGGACCTCCATCTACAGAAGAGTCTTCTGTAAAACAAACACAGCCCTTTGCAGTCTGCCTCTCTGAGCACCCACAGCTTGGAAGGGAGAGTAATATGCCTTGGATGTGAAACCTTTTGGGGTGAAATACAAACATCGCTGCTAGTCAGTTTTGCAGCTGAGGTATGTGTTCTTTGCTTTATGTCTGTATTTCTTCCCTTGTGCGCATGTACCATCGTGGCTGTGCTGTTGCTAGGTGTCTTTATGCATGAGTATAAATTAAACTGAATCAGACAGGTGGAATACAGAGCATTCCGTTGCACACGGCAGCAAAGCAGGGTAAGTAGAAACAGGGCTACTCTATGTTTTCTCAAGAAATAGAGTGATAGAGTTCTTGTTAGTCATTATACATATTTTTTCCTCCTAAATAGTGCTTGTAAGAGACATTGTGTCCTTGCATGGCTTTTTATGTAGAGCAATATTCTGCGTTTGTAACTTGTATTAACAGAAAGAAGCATTGGGTAATTGTTCTTTTTTCTCTCTATGACAATAGTTTTCTGCATTAACCTGAAAAATGTCTTTCATAAACAAGCAAAAACATTTGCCATTGCATGGTATTCTCTGTATATCATTCATTTTTCCTGGCAATCAATAGATTTATGTCATGGCTAAAATAAAATAGACAAAATTCTGCCTTTTTTGGTCATATTTATGTCCACTACATAAATATGAACACTTACATGCTACTTCAATGCTGTACTGATCTGTCTCTACCATCTGTATTGAGATGTTCTTAAAAGCATGGCTTTACTCTTTATTTTCAGCAAATTCATTTACAGACTATGAACCATGGAACAACACAAAAAGTCAGAGGATACCTCCACCTCCATATGAATGGAAGGTCCCATTCTCACCCAGAGTGAAGTCTGGAAATTCGACTCGGGGATTTGTGCTGATTTCAAGGATACCCACGAAAGCGATGCCTGTGTGACCCTCGTGAAGAACATCATGGTGGATAACAAGCCGACTGAAGCCTGTAAACAAACAGAAACAGGTACTCAGGAAGATGTCCCCACCATCTCCCAGACAGAGACAACCAAAGTGGACCAGCTTCACTCAGCCGTCCCACACAGCCATGCATCAATGGAAGATTTAGGCACTCGTCCAGGACTGGTTCAGGACAGCGCTTACCAGTATGAATTGATCAGTGGTGATGGACCCACACGTAGAGAACGCTTTACATCAGACCGACAACAGGCCAGCCAAGAAATCACCATACTGGTAACCAACCATGAGGCACCAGAGATGGAGATTGAAGAAACTGAAAAAATAGAAATTCCCACCTTTCTTGAGCCAAACACCTCAGGTGAGTGTACAACACCAACTGAAGACGACAGTCTAGACGCTTCCAAGGTTGTGGCAGACCTAATCGAGCTCAGCCAGCTACAGGAGACTAAAATGATCAGCAATAGTTCAGCAGTGCAAAGTGTCAGCACAGTTGAACGTGACTTACCACAAACCGAGAGATACAGAGAAGTTCATATTGTACAAACTCAACAAACCAAGGTTTCTGATGACTCTGCTAATGCAGAGTTTGTTGTTTCTTCTGACCTGAAGGATCTCAAGATCAAAGCGGCATTAAAGCAAACCAAACCTTTGGAACACAGAGATGCAGAGGACCTCTGTAGAGTGAGACAGGACCTGACATTTGGGCAACAGCAGCATGTGCAGACCCAGGTTAGCCTGGAGGCCATGTACCAGTCTGTGGCCACCAGCCCTATGACCCCTCCTCAGGGTTCTGCTGCGTTCTTCTTCCCATATTCTCTTAGCAAGCTGGGTTCTAGTGGAGGAAGTGAAGCAATTGCATCAGTCACAATGAAGGATGCTGAACTCCAGGTGGGTGCACAGGTGGAGTATCGATCAGTTGCCACTGCTCCCATGACACCTGTAGTCACAAATGCACCTGACTTACAGGTTGAGACTCATTCAGTTGCAACTGCTCCCATGACGCCTGTAGTTACAAATGCACCTGGCTTACAGGTTGAGACTCGGTCAGTTGCTACAGCTCCCATGACGCCTGTAGTTACAAATGCACCTGACTTACAGGTTGAGACTCGGTCAGTTGCTACAGCTCCTATGACCCCCATTGCAACAACTGCACCTGAACTACAAGTGGAGACTCGCTCAGTTGCCACTGCTCCAATGACCCCTATTGCAACAGCCGCACCTGAATTGCAGGTAGAGACTCGTTCAGTTGCCACTGCTCCTATGACCCCCATTGCAACAGCCGCACCTGCATTGCATGTAGACACTCGTTCAGTTGCCACTGCTCCTATGACCCCCATTGCAACAGCAGCGCCTGAATTGCAGGTAGAGACTCGTTCGATTGCCACGGCTCCTATGACCCCCATTGCAACAGCAGCACCTGAATTGCAGGTAGGGACTCGTTCGATTGCCACGGCTCCTATGACCCCCATTGCAACAACAGCACCTGAATTGCAGATAGAGACTCGTTCAGTTGCCACCGCTCCTATGACCCCCATTGTAACAGCAGCACCTGAATTGCAGGTAGAAACTCGTTCGATTGCCACGGCTCCTATGACCCCCATTGCAACAACTGCACCTGCGTTGCATGTGGAAACTCATTCAGTTGCCACTGCTCCTATGACCCCCCTTGCAACAGCCGCACCTGTGTTACATGTGGAGACTCATTCAGTTGCTACAGCCCCTATGACCCCCATTGTGAAATCCGCGCCTGAGCTGCATACAGATACACGCTCAATAGCCACAGCTCCAATGACCCCTATTGCAACAAATGCCCTTCAACTTCATGAGGAGACTCACTCAGTTGCTACAGCTCCCATGACCCCCATAGTGACACAATCGCCTCAACTGCTGGTGGAGACTCGTTCAGTTGCTACAGCTCCCATGACTCCCACTGCGACAAGACCACCTCAACTACATGTGGAGACTCGCTCAATTGCCACGGCTCCCATGACTCCAATTGCGACAAGACCACCTCAACTACATGTGGAGACTCGCTCTATTGCCACAGCTCCCATGACTCCCATTGCAACAAGACCACCTCAACTGCATGTGGAGACTCGCTCAATTGCTACGGGTCCCATGACTCCCATTGCAAGAAAAGCACCTGAGCTACAAGCGCATTCAATCGCCACAAGTCCTATGAACCCTATAGTCCTGAGTTCCCCTGAGCTGATCCCACTGCCTGAGCCACGAGCAGCGCCAGGGCCAGAAGAACCGCCAGAGCCTGTACAAGATGTGAGCTGGGACGAAAAAGGCATGACATGGGAAGTCTATGGTGCTGTGGTGGAGGTAGCTGTTTTGGGTACCGCCATCCAGAAACACCTGGAGAAACAGGTAAAGAAGCAACAGAAGGACTCTGTGGGTACACCTGCCTTGGCCCCATCTTCAAGCATCGCAGACACAGCCTCTCCTCTCCCTTCCAGCCCACCTGCAACATCAGCATCTAGCCGGTGTAGTTCAGCAAAAGGAAGCAGGAAAAAGGAGGAAGGGAGAGGGACAAGGGGCAGACGGAGACAAAACCCTTTACGTTTGTTTTTCAGGAATGTGCGGAGGCCAAGCTGCTGCTCTCGAGCGCACTCAGAGGAGCGACACTGAAGAAATGCTTTGCAATGTTTGGCCTGATGGCAGTCCAGCTACATTTTCGGTTCTGACTGTTGACAGGATTGGTCTGATAACAAAACACATGTGTCTTCGCTAGTTGTAGCCATAGATCCAGTTACAGGATCTGTCCAATGATGGGTTCCCTTTAATGGCAAGCTGTCCCCCAGTGGCCGGGTATGTTTTTAACCTCTTTTGGATAACTGTGTTTCCTTTATCAAGCTTTTCTGTGCTGGAAATCAAATGAGCACAATACTGCACTCCCAAGGAACTAAGCAGAAATGTTAACTATGTGCCCTACAATTCTTGGGTGAGACGTCCACAAGAGAACAATTTGCCATTCGCTAAATCAGTGAGACATTACTGGGTATGTAGTGTTCTCCTCCAAGCATAGTTAGACTCTGATAGCCCTCACCTTCCCATGCAAGTACAATAAAGTAGAAGTTTATTACATTTCCTCAGTTAGATGTATTTTACTCGGTTTCACTTTAGCCATTCACATTGAGTTGCTAATTCCCTTTTTGGGTCATTCTGGTCTGTTGGTTCAGTTCCTGTACTACTTTACTGTCACTATCTCTCATTTTTGAACTTATTTGAGATCAGTTTTTATGCTTATTGAAGCAAGATGTGCTAATTCCAGAGAAGTCTTACAGAGACCTCTGTACTTGTGACCTGATGTTTTTTCCCCCTCAAGTTAATTTGTGCTAAGATTTCACAGAGTAACAATACTTTTGCTTCATGTTAGGCTACTCCACCCACCTCTGAATAAGAGAGACCTGCAGGGATAAATACAGGCTAATGACTGACACTGGAATAGCATTAGCAGGAAAAAAATATTCCATAGATATATGTATAATTTGATATATTAGCATAGTTTTACATAAATGGTAATAGCATAGACAATCCTGGTTATTTCTTTCTGTGTACTGACTTTTATTTTCGGTGTATTCAAGCCTGTGTCAGAGCTATAGTTTTTGAATGGTTTAATGATCACAGAAGGTCATTTTCACAAAACTAAGCGTCCTTTATATTTGTGTATTTAATATTCTTCTTCTTTACGCTCAGATTGCTTACACGATTCTGTGATGCTTTCGAGAAATATCTTCACCAAACTCTAAAATGGTTTCATTTTGACCTGTATTATGAAGTGAACATAAAAAGGTGTATGTTGTACATTGCAATTTTTGAAAATGTTTGAAATAATAGAAGGAATGGTTGAGGGACTTGATCTGGACCTATTCTAAAGCTACTAGAAGAATGTTTGGCACATTTTGTTGGTTGTATTAATAATTACTCTTTTCTATCAGCTTTTGTACAATCACACCACATTTCAGTGGATTCATCCTGTATTTGTGGTCGCAGTTAGCCGCAGGCCTTATGTTATGTTCTGTGACAGTTGTGGCTATTGTAAAAGTGAAATAGCAATGTTTTAAAATTTAGTAATGTGATGGCAGTAGAAATACATTACTGTTATTTACACATGGTCAAAACGCAGCCCTGTACCTGACAATTTTTATGACTACTTTTATAAAATGGTTGATCTCATTATAGTCATCATTGTAATAAAGTGGACACTACAAGGTGTGTAGACACATGGTTCAGCATTCTGCCTTTTTAAGGACTGTTAAATTTAATTACAGCTGATTACTTCCTTTCTTTTTTTGATGATGATATTCTTTCGCTGATTTATGATGCCCATTTGTCCATAAACATTCTACATGAAGCTCCACTACCGGTGTAATAGTGTCATTCACACGTGGCCATTCTGAAAATGGGTCACTTTTTCAAGTGCTTTAATGGACAGGAGTCAAAAGTAAACATCACACATTGTCATTTATTGGATATAAGAGGTTATTTAAAACCAGTTAGCATTAAATAGGTTTGACTCCATTTGCCTATTTAACAATAAAAAAGAAACAAGCATAAAATTAAAATGTGTATAGCAAGTTTTAAAAAATATACTTTAAAAATGACCCTGCAAAATAAAGTGATTACAAGCTTAAAGTTATCCACACCTTTTAAATTTGAAATTGCTCTAAAGGCTTTTTTATTGCATAGTAGTTTATTGGATTGGTTTATAAGTAACTAGAAGTGCACACAAACCCTGACAATAGTGAATCATTATTCTTGTCATAAAATGATTAAACTGTGCAAACTCAAGGGATCAGATATTGGTCAGATATAACTGTCAGATATGGTTTCTACAGTTAACCCTTTTAAATCTCAGCCTTATTACATCCTAAGCCATGTTGTGTTCAGTAACTACAACTGCAATGCAAACTGGCTCAGTTATTCTTAAGTGTGTAATAAATCTTTGGACTGCCAGCAGGTCCTGTCCATTCGAGGGATTAAAATAGCTAGATTTTATGGGAATTTGCTGCTCATTTGCTGTTCATTTAATACATCTTATGCACATTTTCCTGCTGTGATTACATTCATTTGTGAGTTTCCATGGGGACGTCAGGTCGTGTCCCGCTGTTGATGCTTACATCAAGACTGTTTCTCATCAAGAAGCAACAGTGTCACAAACCATTACAGCATGCGTCACACAACGAAAGCACTGCCTCTAGGAGGAGGAATGGGAAAGATAAGGTCTCTGAGGGGAACACACCGATATTTAACAGGACAGGTTCATCAATAAATAAACAATTAAATTAATACTGAACAACTACTAACGGCTAAATAATGACTTGCAGAACAGACTAATCATAAACTAAGTAGACTAAACAGACTGCAGACTGTAAACACACTTCCTTCACTCACTTTCAGCTAAAATGTTCCCCCATTTACACTGTTCTAGACTTTACACCCCATTCACTGTTCTAGAATGTTTGTTTTCAATGACATTGTTCTAGAAAGTCCACCCCATTCATTGTTCTAGAATTTTGCTTTCAACCACATTGTTCTAGAAAGTCCACCCCATTCACTGTTCTAGAATTTTTGATTTCAAGTGCATTATTCTAGAATGTCCACCTCATTCACCGTTCTAATGTTCGCCTTCTTTCACGTTATTCTAGAATGTCCACCCTATTTACTGTTCTGTAATGTTCTCTCTCCTCAGATCATTCTAGAATGTGCACCCAATTCACTATGCTAGAACTTTCTCCCTCATCACATTGTTCTAGAATGTTCACCTCATTCATTGTTCTACATTGTTCACTCTTTTACATTATTCTAGAATGTCTACCCCATTTGTATAATGTTGTATAATGTTCTCTCTCATACACATTGTTCTTGAATGTCCACCCCATTCACAGTTCTACAGTGTGTGCTCTCTTTGACATTGTTCTAGAATGTCCACCCCATTCACTGTTCTTCAATGTTTTCTTATTCACATTGTTCTAGAATGCCCACCCCATGTACTGTTCTAGAAATGTTCTCTTTCATTCACATTGTTCTAGAACGTCCACCCCATTCACTGTTCTAAATTGTTTCCTCTCATTCACCCCATTTACTGTTCTAGATCGTTATTTACCATTCACTTTGTTATAGAGTACTCTCCCCATTCACACTGGTTTACTATGTTCCACCATTCACGTGTTTCTAAAATGTTTTCTCCTCACAACATTTTATACAGTTGTCCTTCATGTTCTGAAATGTTCCCCATTCATGCTGTTCAAGAATGTCATCATGCTGTTCTAAATGTTCTCTCATCACACCATTCTAAACATTCTGGAATGTTCCCCAATCACACTGTTTAAGAACGCTCTCCTTTTTCACACTATTCTAGAATGTTTTTCCCCCGTTTATACTGTTCTAGAATGTTCTCCCTTTTTACATTGTTCTAGAATGTTAGCCTCAATTTGCACTGTTTTAGCTTGTTGTCTCTTGCGCACACTGCATTGTTTTCCCCATTGACACTCTTCTAGAGTGTTCACTCTTTTTCACATTCTTAAGCTTTATAATACTCAATTGTACTGTTCTAAAATGTTCTTCTACCATTCACACTGTTCTAGAATTTGCTCCCCCTTTCACTCTGTTTCATCTGGCTGGTCAGAGTTTCTCTGAACATTCGTGACATGAGACAGCTGCGCTATCCGAATATTGGTGATTGTTTCGGAATGTTTGGTTAAAATGTTCTGGCCTTAATGCTGCCAAAGTAGAATTAACTTTTGACCAAAAAAGGTGCATTAAAACACAAACCCTGATGATGTATCAGTGGAGCAGGTGAGTAGGCATTAAATGGATGTTTGTGGGAGGGAGCTGTGTGGTGAATGGGATTTTTTGTTGCAATTTGGAAAAGGCCAAAGCCGTAACTTCACACAAGCGAAGCACTGCTCTTCAGAGGCTGCAACCATTTCTGCATTTAGCAGAGAAATCATGGATATTAACTTACACTGGTAAACATAGACCCACACTTACACGGTAAGTGTGAGGACAAATAAACGATGGACGCCAGCATTACCAGTTACATCCAAAGTGTAGTTTACTGTACAGTTTACTGACAGATTTTATGGTTGCCCACGACTTTTGCACCGTACAATACATCTGTACAAATGTATACAAGCAGTACATTTTTATTTCTATATTATGTAGAAAAGGCACTCACAGGTTTGTACCGTGAGAATACGGTAGGTTGCTATGTTTGAACGAGAGCCACTTGTCAACAGACCCCGAGCTGCGCAGAGTACTGCAGTACACAGTGGAGTGCTTTCACTGCTCATCAGCTACTTATCAAACCCTCCATGAGGTGAATCAGGTCAGTTAGAGAGGAGGGAAATGCAGAACTGTGCCGCAGCAGCAGTACTATCAATTTTACATCCTTTTTCTTACAATACACATCCATGGTCATTTAATTAGGTACACCTACACCTGAGAATGAACCATCAGCCAAATAATACCTGCTCAAATAAAACACACACACACACACACACACACACACACATATATATATATATATATATATATATATATATATATATATATACATACACATGTACAGCGATACAACAGCGATATAGTCAGTGACATATCTAGAACTTCCAGAAGGCTAACACTCTTAAAAAAAGATGGTTAGGAGCTATATAAAACACTTTTGGAAAAGGGTTCTATATAGCACCCAAAAGGGTTTCTCTATTGTGACAATGTAAAACTTATGTAACAATAAAAGCCTTTTGGGTGCTATAAAAAACCTCATCCAAAAACTTGCTATATAGAACCATCTACAGCACATTCTCCATCAACCTGAGGAACCCTTTCATGATGCAAAGAACCCCTTAATCATGCAAGGATTCTCTAAATGTTCATAGCTCTACATGGAACTACTTTCTTTAGTAAAGAGCCTTTGAAGAGCCATCTTTTGTAGAGTGTAGAGGTATGTATTTCTCACAAAATTTGTTCAACTCAATGTCAAATCAAAGCATGATTGGTGTATTTCAGATGTTAGTTCCTAATAATGTTTGTGGTTAAGATAATACATTTGGCCTTCTGTTCAGTTCCTGAAGTCCTATCCAATGGGAGAGCTCACTTGGTTCTATAGAGAAAATATCCTGGGTAATATCTTTTGGGCATTTCAAGAGTTTAATCCTTTTGCTGTCAAACTGTGACAGTGAAATAAGAGTATTACTACACTTCTTGCAGTACTTGAGTTTTAATTCAACAAGCTTGATAATCATATTACATTAAAATGAACTAAACATTACACACATGTATTCCTTTTTTATTTCACAGTGATCATTAAGCCTTCTCTGATGGCCTAGAAGGCCAACTGGCACTTCCTTGCCCCAAAATCACAGCATCTGCAAGCATGAAATCTGACTCACACCATCTCCAAGCCTCTGAGAATTTCATAGGAACAACAAATTGTAAAATCCTAAATTCTTTAGCTAAAAAGTAGCACATTTAAAACAGAATCTTCTTCTTCTTCTTTCGGATGCTCCCTTAAGGGGTCGCCACAGCGGATCATCTGCCTCCATCTTGCCCTATCCACTGCCTCCTCTACTTTCACACCAACCATCTCCATGTCCACCTTCACTACATCCATAAACCTTCTCTGAGGTCTACCTCTTCTCCTTCTACCCGGCAGCTCCATCTCCAACATTCTTTGCCCAATATATCCACTATTCCTCCTCAACACATGTCCAAACCATCTCAACCTGGCCTCTCTGGCTTTATCTCCAAACTGCTCCACCTTCATTGTCCCTCTGATCTGCTCATTTCTAATCTTGTCCAGCCTTGTCACTCCCAATGAAAATCTCAGCATTTAAAACAGAATCTTGAGTGCAATTCTCAAGTTGATGTGGCCGTTTGTGTAAACTAAACCGTGTGCACTCAAATCCGGCCACTAGATGTCATTATTAACACTCTATTCACTCATTGTTGGTTGTAAAACATGTTCTTCAAGAGATTTGCAGACAGGAGACTGGTCGAAAGTGAAATACAAGTCATTATATTCTTCTCAGTGTTCCGGATAGATATTAGATAGATAGATAAGGTATTATAATTTTTTTTCTTTTATTACATAGTCTGCCAACATGTTTCTGTTACTGAGAAAAAAAACCTCAGTTTTTGGTGTTTTCTACTTTTTTACGTAATTTGAAAACTGAGCACCATCTGCAAGTTAAAATTTCATAACAGTTGGACCAGCAAAAATGGTCCAAAATTCTTGGAAAAAGTCTCATTACATTAACTTCCATTACAGGTTAAGAATGTTTTTTCCTTCTCCTATTAAGCTACACTCTTAAAAAAGATGGCTCTTGAAGAGTTCTTTAGTAAAGAAAATGGTTCTATACAGAACCAAAGAACCTTTTGCTTGATTAAGTGGTTCTTTGCCTGGTGAAAGGATTCTTCAGATGAAGAATATGCTGTAGGCCGTTCTGTATTGCACCTTTTGGAAAAGAGTTCTATTGTTACAAGCTTGACATCGTAACTACAGAAGAACCCCTTTTTGGTGCTGTACAGTACCCTTTTTAAAAAGTTACAATATACATAGAACCACCTACAGCATATTCTCAGTTAAAGTGAAGAGCCCTTTCAAAATGCAAAGAGCTCCTTAATCATGCAAAGGGTTCTTTGAGTGTTCATGGTTCTATGTAGAGCCATTTTCTTTACTAAATAACCCTTGAAGAATGATAAGTGGTACTACACCACTTATAATGCTTAATATAATAATATACTAACATAATTAATGGGAAATGTCCTTTTTACCATTTTATACATAAACCCACATATTTAGGAGAAATAAACACATTTGTTTTTTTTTTTTACAAAAATAAAATCTTAAATGGTAAGCTGAATAAGTAGAAATAGGTAAATGTAACATCACAAAAAAATAATGACAGTGCAACAGTGCTTTACCAGAAGTCTATGAGGTTAATGCAAGTGCATTTTTGCATAAGAAAATCAAATCAAAATTAAAAGTATCTACATTTACTGGCATGCAGGATTTTAATAAATGTGCTTTTGTCCCACCTGAAAATCAGTCAGCTTGATAAAACCCACAAGCTTTAATTGTCTTTTTCAATTGTTGCCTGGAAAGTCTTGCAAATAAATGACAAATGTGGAATTCTGGTATTTTGTAAATGAAATGTTACGAGTAAAACATTTGGTAACTTAACTACTACTGTTAAGATCAACCTTGTTATAGAGGATTAGCTAAAGAAATGTTTGGAATCAATGTTTTCTATAAAATAAAACACACTTGGCTGCAGACAGATGTATAAATGATTCTAATCATTTTATATAATATATAAAACCAGTAGAACATATTCATAAATAGAAGCCAGTGTTAGATTTTTGTTTCAAATGATGAACAAAACTGTAGACTAATAAATCTCTATAACATAAAAAATGATAATTAATTAATAGTGCCTTGTGTGTCAAATGGAGTGGTCAAATCTTAAGTCTGAACACTTCAGAAAACAATTCTAAATAGATAATTACACTAAATTGTTTGCCACGATTTTTTATTGCTCCCTAAAAATACTTCTTTTGAGTAAAAACCATTGAGTAAAATGTCCATTCATGTATTTTAGTGTGTTTTGAATATAGATAATATTGGTACTTTCCATTTCTAAGTATTACTGAATATGAAATGATATTCACTTTGCTTGCTTTGACACTTTTGACACAAAAATTCCCATTAGCTTATCATCATGCGCTTCCCTCATGTCAGACATCCCCAGCTACCACTGACGTGATTGCAGAGTGAACACGAAAATAGGGTAAACACAGTTTTTGAAATTTCATCACTGATGTCCAGTGAGAGCAACAGAAGCTACACGTGCTTTATAATTATAGACCCTCCCTCTTATACTGGTGTGTTATGTCTTGTTTTAAGGGGAAACATGCTGCTGATTTTTAAATTAGCTACTCATTGACTTTTTTCCATAGGTTTCCCATGAGCACTCTCCAGTGTAGCCTGCTTAAGGCATCCTCCAGTACTAACATTGCTGATATTACTGATTTTCCTGGAATTAGTGCTGCATTTTGTTTGCCAATGACTTCAGACTTTATGTACTTCAGTGATAAACATATTCACCATTGCAGTAGCTGGAAATAACTGATATCAAGAGAGCCTTCAATGGAATTTACTGTTGAAAAGCTGTATGAAATGGTGTAATAGTCACAGCGTGCTGCAGCTGGGCTTCAGCCTGGAAGTTCAGATGGCTTGAAGGGTCAAACTAGAAAAACGTGTTAATGATTTGTAAGAAATGAGAGGTATTAGTCATTTATTTTGTTAATAAGTTAATTACTGTAATGACATAGTACATTTTTATGGTGAACGTCCAAAGATTAAAAAAACTAGAACAGGACAGGTGAACCAGAAAGTAAAACTTATTAAAAAGATATTTTAGAGATATAAAAAGATATTTTATGACATTTGCTTGTATGCTTCACCATGGTGGGTCAGAGTTGTAGTTTGAAATCTGTACTGACGCTGTAATGATAGAAACATGAAAAGCATGAGACTTGTAGCCAACTGACTACATGCAAATAAGGAACAGGGAAATGATTATAGATAGAGAAGCCACAATAGTGGCGTGTCACACCTTCATCTTCTCATTAACCCGTTTTAAAATAACAGTTATTCTAGGCCGCAGTCCAATAAATGGTTTCATTTCTGTCACAGATGATAAACGACATGAGGTTCTGCAATGACTGAGATGATTGTTGACTTCAGGAGGGGAAGTAGAGAGCATGCACCACTGAGCATCGAGGGGGCGATGGTGGAAAGGGTCAACAGCTTCAAGTTTCTTGGTGTCTACATATCCGAGCATCTCACCTGGTCACTCAACACATCCCACATCATCAGGAAAAGCCAACAACGCCATCACTTCCTCAGAAGGTTAAAAAACGTCAACCTGACACAACAACTACAACTTCTACAGAGCCATAGTGGAGAGCATCTTGACCAGCTGCATCACCGTCTGGTACGGCAGCGCCACTGCTGCTGTACGCAAGGCCCTGCAGAGGATGTTCCTTGTTCCAAACTCTGCCATCCGGAAAGAGGTATCGGAACATCTGAGCCAGAACTATCAGGTTCAAGAACAGTTTCTATCCCCGAGCTGTCAAACTGGTCACACCGGCAGCATCGACCTGAGCTTAACAACAACACTACAGTCTGTTACTGATCAGCCTGATCACCCAGCACACTACACACTGAGCTCCACTAGATCAGAGGACTGTATGCGTGTGTACTTCATCTCTGACTAAGCCTTATTTCAAGTATACTTATATTTATACTGTAACTGTTTATTTAAGATGTTACCTGAAAATTATGCTGCTACTCTGTACCTGCACTGTACACTTTATATACAGATCACTGTTTACATCTCTTTTTGCACCAATAGTGCTTCTGCATTTACTGTACTGTCCTGCAGTTCGTGAGCACATTTCTGTCTATATATCTGATACACTTGAATATCTGACTACGCACTAACTGTCTATATGTCCAATACACCTGTTATAACCTTTGCCTATGCACATCTTGTCTACTGTATGTTCGATACTTGTACTTACTGACTCTGCACATTTTATCTTGTCTTTTACTGTCTTTTGTCTTTGCACTGTTTGCTATTTATCTTTTATTACTGCACAGGAAAAGTAGCCCGAAAGTGTTTCGTTATACTGTACTACCCTGTATTGTATAATGACAAAGTTGAATTGAATTGAATTGAATTTAATGTATTTATTAGCACTTTGTGCCAGTTTAACCAAAGTTTCAGTGAGGTGCAAATAAAATGTTTGATATCTTCTAGGAAAAGAACAAAATGTTCCATTGTGTTGAAGCCCAGTGATGCGCTGTTGCTTAAATCTCCTGAAATGAACTGGGTGTTTGTTTCAGCCAGAAAAGCCCCACCGTAAATTGTAACCTGATAGTGCACTAGTAAAAGGCACCAGCTACAGGGGGCAATGGGTCGTTCACACCCTCCAAAACTAAAGAAGGAGGGGGCAATGCCTCACCAATACTAGCACAAGTCTGGAGAAAAGCCACAGCAGTGAAATTCCATAGAATAGTCTGAAAACAGCTGCTATAGTTGAAGTGCATTTACCAATGAGGGGGGCGGGGGGGTTTAAGCTGCAGGGTCACTACAGGGGGCATGTCCAACTGAGCACCCTCTGGGCAAAAGTGCTACAGAGATCAACATTTACCCTCATGTAACGCTCTAAATTCAGTCATGAAGGCCTTGCTAATTAACTGATGAGTTGAATCAGTTGTGTTTTATGAGGCAGTGTGTTGAAGCCTGCAGGGTTTAGCACATGCATGTGTTTCACTCATGAGTTCCTTTCCTGTCATGCAAGGTTACCACATTCAGTTTTCCTGACACATCCGTCTAGTTTGAAAGTGCAGCGTGGTTGGATTTTATATAGTTGTGGAGCGCATTTTGTTTTGAGAATTTTCCAGATGTACCGTGGAAATTGAAGCAAATCATTTGTAAGTGTATACTGAACCTGTTGAAAGACACACAGGCATGACCAGTAAGGGAAGTGGCAGAAGAGTAAAGCTTGTTTGGTGGCATTACTGATAGCTCAAGGTGCCCTGAGCACTGTAAACCTGAGCGGCTAACGTACATAACATCACGAAAGGAGAGAATCATCTATGTGTGTTAAAGATTAGGAGGCAAGTATTGAAATTTATATAGTCATGACTCAAAGAAATTTCATTTTTAAAAGTGTTTTTTGATTTTCAGTTTCATTTTCCTTGATTCTTGTGGCTTATTTGACTGTTTGTTTCACTTTTGCTGTATGTTCCCAGTCTATTCCCTACACACTGTGCTGTCCCTGTGCCACAGCTTGAACGCTCTGCTGCTCTGCTCGCAATGTGTGTGTAAAATCTCTGACCTGTTAACTGGAACGTCAAAATGAAAAGCAGGACATTCTGCAGAAGTGGTGTTTTAAATTAAAACCATGTTCACTTAATAATGATAGAAATTAACAGGATAAGCAGATCACATTGTCAACATTTCTTACACAAAAGTGTATGAGAATGAAACTAAATAAATAGTTTTACATGTATTCACCCATAATTCTTACTCTTGCTTCAACCCCACCCAAATTAAACATATGTCACCAGATTAGGATGTAAATTCAAAATTCTTTTGCCCCCCCCAATGTTTAACCCAAGTTGGCGCCCATGGCAGTGTTCATAAATACTATAGATCTGCTCAGTATCCCTTCAGTATTTCAGGCAAGGCTTAAATGGGAACTACCGCTCTCACATGATACAACAAGGATCCATAACATATGCAGATGTCATTGTGATTAAGTCATCCTCGTCCCTGACCACAGATGATGAGTAACAGCATGCTAATGTGATGGGCCCACAGATGAAAGCTGACATCGCCCTGGAAATCCCCCCAGAAGAAGACATAAATGCTTAGCATGTGTATTATTAATGAGTTCAAAAACAACAGTAGCGCAAAAAGTACAGAGATATAGACCAGAACCACAGCTGTATGCAGACATTTGGAAACACCTGGCCAAATGACATATTGTTGGCATCCAAAGGAAAACATATGTATCCAAAATAGTGCAACAGTACAGAAGAAAGCATGAACGTTCTCCTTAGCTCATTTTTTCAATGTATGTTGGTGTAAAGAGGTTTTATTCCAAGTGATTTTGGAGCATGTCTATCGGTCCATATATCCTGAACTTATTTATACAATGTAAAGGACAGACCCTGTGCTATGATGTAGCATAAATAGGGATATTTATTGGGGGGGGGGGGGGCATTTTTGTTGTAATGCTCAATAACCAGGGGCTCCTCTAAGCAGCTGGTTGCAGGTCTGAAAATGAAGCTAAAGTGTTTCTATTTTTCACTTCCTGAAATGTCTTCAAGAAATGGCAGTAAAAGAGAACTGTGGTATTGTGAAGGCAAGATGTGGAGGACTAAGAAAACTCTTAGATAGAACTGCTTATACACCAGCCAGAAAGGCAAAGCAAAACCCCCACATGACAGCAGAGCATCTGCAGGAAGGTTTAGCTGACACAGGAGTGGTGATGCACCATTCTACTCTGCAGCAATACTTATATGAACATGATCTACACTATATTGCCAAAAGTATTCGCTCTTCTGCCGTCACACGCATTTGAATTTGGATGACATCCCATTCTTAATTCTTAGGGTTTAATGTAATGTTGGCCCACCCGTTGCAGCTATAACAGCTTCAACTCTTCTGGGAAGGCTTTCCACAAGGGTTAGGAGTGCGTTTATGGGAATTGCCAGATGGAGAAGCGTGATTCATCACTCCAGAGAACACGTCTCCACTGCTGTAGAGTCCAGTGGCGGCGCTTTACACCACTGCATTTGACGCTTCGCATTGCGCTTGGTGATGTAAGGCTTGGATGTAGCTGCTCGGCCACGGAAACCCATTCCATGAAGCTCTCTATGCTGTTCTTGAGCTGATCTGAAGGCCACATGAAGTTTGGAGGTCTGTAGTGATTGACTCTGCAGAAAGTTGGTGACCTCTGCGCACTATGCCCCTCAGCATCCGCTGACCCCGCTCTGTCATTTTACATGACCGACCACTTCATGTCTGAGTTGCTGTCGTTCCCAATCGCTTCCACTTTGTTATAATCCCACTGATAGTTGACTGTGGAATATTTAGTAGTGAGGAAATTTCACAACTGGACTGGATGCACAGGTGGCGTCCGATCACGGCACCACGCTGGAATTCACTGAGCTCCTGAGAGCGACCCATTCTTTCACTAATGTCTGTAGAAGCAGTCTGCAGGCCTAGGGGCTTGGCTTTATACACCTGTGGCCATGGAAGTGACTGGAACACCTGAATTCAATGATTTGGATGGGTGACTGAATACTTCTGGCAATATAGTGTACCTAGAGGAGTCACCAGAAGTGCAACACACTTGACAATTAGCTCCTTCAAGTGTGTTAAGCTGTCCAATAGCATTGCATTAGCTGTAGTTTAAAAAGATGCTGTGGTGTTTCATATGTCTCATTGGAAGCAGATGCTTGACTTAACCCTCCTTAGTATTGTGTGATTGGAGGAGATTCAGCTGTACCTGCAATACCTCACCACAAAAATTTGCTTTGTTTTAGTGGTTGTATTTACTTCTTTTTTATTTTTACAAATCAACAACATATGCACAAGGGTGCCATTTTACTGCTTGTACTATCGACATTGTGCAGGTCTTTCAGAGTTATTGACTTATTATATTTTATGGAAAACTACAGAGTATTTTTTTAAACATTCATGATGTGTTGACAGTTTAATTATACTTCTCCACCTCCATGTCTGTGAACATGTGCTGCATAGGTGTCTGCCAACATACCTGCAGAGAAAACCAATAAGATAGTCTGGTGTTTTTCTTTTCTCCAAGAAAGAAGACTCGCTTCATTCATCACTCGCTGCAATAAATATAATAATGTATAATATAGTAAAAATTATATAATGTAATAAATTGAATGTCATATATAAATGTTTATAAAGTTGCATTTCTTCTCCCAGTCAATCCTGGAACTGCTCCGTTTTGATTTTGGGATCTTGTCCCATGTACAAAACAGCTAGGCAGAATTTGCTTGACACAGGACTTTGGAGGTGTGCACATTGTGACCTCTGCAAAATGTTCACCCATGAACCAGGAGCATAGTTGCTGTTCGGCCTGGCAGGGCCTATGTCTCATTATCTGGAACTGCAGAAGTGTAATGGCTCCTTTGTTTCATTCTGTGTGATGCTCAGTTTTGAAATGACTCTTCAGGCAGACCTGGCATGAACAAATCCTAAAGCTTTTTTGTGGTAAGCTAGCTAACCTGATTTGTGCAGTGACTTCATGTTTACTGATGATAGTTTAAGTTCAAACTGAATCAGTCCCATTACTTTCAGGCCTCAAAACAAAAACAACAACAAAAAAACAAACATTTGTTTAACCCTTTTTCACAGTAGCCATAAATGCAATTTCTCCCAGTGTTAAATTCCCTCAACTGATCTATGTCTTTTTTTTCTTTAATAACATGAATGGAATGGAATATATATATAGTCCAAAAGGGGGGGGGCACACAAAAACTGGAAATAAATATTTCTTATAATAATAAGAAATAATCATTTGTTTTTTACATTTTAAACCATTTTAAACAAAAAGTTGTGACAAGATTCTGCACTATTTTTGGATCAAATTAATGCAAATTTTGTGACATTGACAATATTATGTCCTTTTTTTTACGTCCTTTTTTTACAATTAACCAGTTTCATTCAACCGAAATAAACACTTTGAATGAAGGGTTCTTTCAATCAAAGTCATTTTTTGAGTTGAATAAAACTTGTTTAATTGCTTGTTACCACAAGGTCATTTTTTTAGGTAGATCTGACGAGCCACTGCGTTTGATCTGAGATGTCTTTGACAAAGGTATTGAGCCCCTGCCAGCTTGAGTGCACACTGTCATTAAAGCAAAAGCAGGACAGGCCAAATACTAAAATTCTGAAATACATGCAAATGTTTCAAAGATTCTGCTTTTCCTTCAAGTTGTTATGTTCAAACTAGAATTTGTGGTGAAAAGCCTTGTACTAAAATCGAAAAGAATGTAAAATAGAAGCATTTTCATCAGCAGTCTCAGACTTTTGGACCTCACTGTGCATTGATGGAAACGTGTATAATTTACAAAACCAACCTGGATTTTCATCTTAGATCTGTAAACAAGCCAGCATTTATAAACCATTTCTATTGTGTTTTAATGTTTTTTTGTGACAGTACTAAGTGATTTTTTAAATCTCAAAATATCATTGAGCAGAGGTGTGGATTGGCAGTCAAAGTTGTAGCCTTAAAAACTCACTCAAGTGATCATTGATATACTTAAACAGGCAGTTTAAAAGAACTGAATTTTAAGGCAGCATCGTTTGTAATCCCAAGCTGTAAAGCAATGTTGCAACACACTGGAACAGAAGAATTATAGTATCAAGCCAGGAAAAATCTTAAGATTATTTCAACTTTTTGGTCATACAGTAGTATTTATGATTTTATTCATGCTGATAGTCATTTTACAGTTTTTTGGTAATCTGTGGTTATTCTTAGATTAGCATGCTAGCTCGGCATAGTCCCCTTCTCGCAATGTTTTAATACTTCAAGCTAGCTTGTTATCCCAACACATTAGCCTAGCTAGCTAGTTTAAGGTTTTTACTGTGGTGTCTAAGCTTATTAGCAAGGTAACATTGGTTAGGTGATAAGTTGTGCCAGTCTTGGAGCAGTTTTGCAGAATTCGCTAGAACTATGAGGAGGGTTACCTTTAGCTAGCTAGCTATTTAGCTCACACCATTCATTTATAGATGAAGTTGAAAAACATGGTGGCTTAGTCAACCCATGCCTATTTCTGCCTCACATTCCCTGAGGCAAAATCTTTCAGTTCCACAATGAATCAATGAATTAATTAATGAATCACTCACTAGTTGTGCAAGACGACAAGCAGATTAATGACATGAAGACCGACGTCCTGCAAAGTGTTATGCTTTTCATTGATTTATGGATGCCATTAGTTTCAGATGTTCACCAAGTCTGACGCATTTAAATCTGACTGCGAATGAAAAATGACTGTATGTGACCCAGCCTGGCTTTCTGCAAAGACATGTTCCTCACATCTGCCTGCTGTACAGCCTGTTCCAGCCTGCATTTCAGATGTGTGTTTGCACAAGGCAAAATCCACATGATATAACTGTCATAAATGTGAGTGACATCTCAGACAGGGTGGAGAATAGGAACAAGATATACTGAGGTTTCAAGTGTCATCTTAATTTCCTGGCATGGTAACAAGTAGTAGGCAAACCACACTGTAGCCAAATCAGGGTTGCCAGATTGCTTCTGTGTATTCTAGACATAAAATTGTTCAAACCACATCAAAATGCATGAAAAATCAGCCCATTGGTGCACATCAAAAACAGCCTTGGGTAATGTTAACCTGAAATAATTAACATGATTTCAACACTAAGATCATGGGTATGTTACCCACTGGTATCTTGCCTTTGGAAATTTGCAGACAAATATTTACAGTGTGGCTAGATGGCACTGTCTTTTAAACAAATGTGTTTATTTTGTTTTATCGCTGCCATGGATCTACCATTTGCAGATCACTGCCAAACAATAAACATCTGAAAAAAAGAGACCATAAATAATTTCAACACAATAATTTTATTATTTGATTTGTATGCTCATCTTATTTTCATGACCTTCTCACATGAGCTCATACAAACTCATCAGTGTTTTCAGATCGTTTACTTTTTTGATGTTGTATATGAGAGGAACCATGATCCCATGCTGTCAGAAAGGCAAATAACTAGCGATAATATTGCTATTATAACTGTTCCTCATACAAATTTTGCTGATCTTGGTGCTCAACAGATCATGGTCCATTCCATTTTCTACTATCGCAGAACTCTGTACAATCAGTAATATCAAGTGAACTGAAGACCTCAGTCACCTTAAGCATGGGCCTGTCACAGGACACCACCTTTCCACTAGAAGACATGAAATGTCTTCCTTGCTGAATCTGCTCCAATCAACTGTAAGAGCTATTATTGTGAAATGGAAGCACCTCAGAGCAGCAACAGCTCAGCTATAAAGCAGTAGACCACATGAACTCACAGAGCGACACTGCTGTGTAGCACATAAAATTGCCTATCCTCTGCTGAATCACTCATAACAGAGTGAGTGAATGATGGTTCCAACATTGTTAATATTCAAAAACTCTATATTCAATCATTGTGTTGTATTCTCTTCTAAAGATTTTGACAAGCCTTTGGATTGACTCCCTGTTATGACCCCACAGCAATGTGGCATTAAAAGACTGAACTGGTGGCGATGGATTAAACCCTTGAGGAACACTCCAGAAGAGCTTCTGAAGCCATTTTATTAAAACTACCCACAATGAAACTGATGCGCTATGATACCTAGTACCACATTGGAAGAGTCAAGCTGTGCATAGCACCAAAGAAAACCTAACAACAAAACCTAACCACGCTCACCTACTGATGTAAATTAAAAATAAAGGCCTAGCACATTGGAGCAAGTGCCCTAAAACAAACTTCCTCAGTAGGGCGTAAGAGAGAAGACAGACACTTTATAGGGAGCGAGTGAACTTGTGAACTTGTGAAGGCCAAAAGCAGAGATGAAAAAGTACCAGCATGCGCCTGGCACAATGTTTTTTAAAAAAAAAATAGATTCAGACTAGGCTTGGAGATAATGGTTTACACAAGACCCTATATGATAGACGTATGAAGGTCAATTTGGATATAATGGTGGTTTTATGAAATCAGAAGATGACAAAAAGAGGTGGAGCGATGTCACCCCACCTTCACCGAGGGTATAAAACATGTGTACAAACCCTGTGTATGTATGAGTGTCGCCCAAGGGCCCATTGGGAATACATTCTCCATGCTCAAAAGGAATAAAGGACCTGCACTTCTGAATTCTGAAGAGTCTTCTCGTATTTCTTAGTTTGTTCGATTCTTTTTATTTTCTTTCAACAAACAATTGAATTTGTTTTATTTTACAAACCATAAATAGTGCTTAGGCTTGGTGGTCAAACAAGCGTCGAGTCGCGACAAGTGTCGCGTCGCTAACCACTCTACATTTCGCATGCCAGTAATCAAAAGTACACATGGCAGCACCTGCTGGCCTAAGGAACTAGAAAGAGTGGACTTCTATGTGGTGCGAATGTGCAGTCACGCCCCTCTTACCTGTTTGAAACCACAGGTGGCACAAACGATGACTATGTTTACATGCACTTGATAATCCAATAACTGCAGAAAATCAGATTTTGTCAGTAATCCGATCAACATGTTTACATGCACGTGAGTAATCAGATAATGGAGAAACTCCAGGTCTACATGAGTCAGACAGTAATCAGATTTCTGCTTTGAAACCAGCCAAGAAACTCACAGAAGAAGGCATATTTAAGGCCATATTTTAACATTCAAAGTTTTACTTAAAATAACAGTATCTTTTACCACTTTTAGGTGGCTGGCTGGCTCTCCACAATGTGTATATTTTTAGTATTTCTTTCTATACTGTTTGTATATGTAAGAATGTTTAGTTTGTACAGTTGGAAACACCAACATTGAGGGTCTTAGTAAGGTACTGGGCCACCACAAGCAACCAGAACAGCTTCAGTATGCTTTAGCATAGATTCTGCAAGTATCTGGAGCCGGAAGGATGAAACATCGTTCTTCCATAAGATATTCCCTCAGTGGGTGTTTTGATGGTGGATGTGAAGAACACATTCAACCAAAATAGCCCATAGGTGTTAAACTGGGACTTGATGACTCAGAAGGCCATACAGTGTACATCAATTTGATACTCATCAAACCATTCAGTGAGTTCTCCTGACCTGTGAATGGGGGGCACTGTCATTCTGAAAAAGACCACCCCAGTCAGGACAGAAATGTTTCATAGTAGCAGAAAGGTAATCAAGGAGAACAGCTTTGTATTGATTTGCAGGGCCCCTTCCTGGGAGATCCAGACGTCGCTGCAGGGGTCTAGCATTCAGACCAGGAGAGTTCTCTTGGTCTACGCTATACATGTACTCGCCCACTTAGGATGACATGGTGAAGGATGACTTACCTGACCAGATCACTTTTTTCCCACATCTTTGTAGACCAGAGCCTACTGAACTTCAAATGTTCTTTTGTCCTTGTAATGTGGAGTTTACGCATTGCAACACACTGTCCTTGTTGGCCACATCCTGCTTTGACATTCTCAGCCACCTGAAGGACAGCTGGCCTTCTGTGTTTCAAATCAAATCAAATCAAATCAGATTTATTGTCACATCACAAGAGTACAGGAGTACAGGTGAGTGAAAAACTTGGGTCAAGTTCCCACTGAATGCAGCGACAGTATTTACAACATGGAGTAGAATGGTAAGAGAAAATAGTTATAATAATAATAATAATAATAATAAGTAGAAGAAGAAGAAGAAGAGAGAAAAAAAAAAAAAATATATATATATATATATATATATATATATATATATACAATAAACTAACTTAAACAATATACACAGACATAAATTATATACATAATCTTATTGCACTGAATGTGAGGTAAAAAGTCATAAAATATAGATACTGCAATGCTGTGTACATGTGCAATAATCTATGTATGTGTGTAAGTACGGAGATAGTCCAGTAGGTGACTTAGAGTAACTTAGAGTAAAGTGCATGGTAGAGACTGAGTCCGAATGTGCAGTGTAAAGTAAAGTAAGTGAAGTGCAGGGTAAAGTGCAGAGTGCATTGAGTTCGTATGGGGTGGCAGTGGGGTGGGGTATAAATCCAGAAGGTTTGGGAGCTGAACTCCGGTGATGTATTGTGCTGTGCGTACTACCCTCTGCAGGGATTTCCTCTCGAGGGCGGTACAGAAGTCCACGATCAGCTCCTTAGTCTTACTGACGTTTAGAGAGAGGTTATTCTCCTGGCACCAGTTTTCCAGGATGTTAACCTCCTCTCTGTAGGCCGATTCATCGTTGTTGGAGATCAGGCCTACAATCGTTGTGTCGTCAGCAAACTTGATGATGACATTGGAGCTGTGTCTGGCTGTGCAGTCGTGGGTGTACAGGGAGTACAGGAGCGGACTGAGCACACAGCCCTGAGGGGCTCCAGTGTTGAGGGTCAGAGAGGAGGATGTGATATTGCCCATCCTTACCACCTGCCGTCGACCCGTCAGGAAGTTAAGGATCCAGCTGCACAGTGTCCTGTTCAGACCCAGATCCCGGAGCTTGATGTCGAGCCTTGAGGGAACGATGGTGTTGAGTGCTGAACTGTAGTCCACAAACAGCATTCTCACATACGTGTCCTTCTTGTCCAGGTGGGAGAGGGCAGTGTGCAGGGTCAGGGCGATCGCATCGTCCGTAGATCTGTTCCGCCTGTACGCAAACTGGAGTGGGTCCAGGGTGGCAGGCAGTGAGGAGCAGATGATATCCCTGACCAGCCTCTCAAAGCATTTGCTTATGATGGAGGTTAGGGCAACAGGTCTCCAGTCATTCAGACAGGTAGTGCTGGCTGTCTTAGGAACTGGCACAATGGTGGCCAGTTTGAAGCTTGCCGGCACAATCGAGAGAGAGAGTGAGGTGTTATAAATGTCTGCATACACTCCTGCTAATTCCTTAGAGCAGACTTTAAGCACTCTCCCGGGTACACCGTCTGGACCAGCTGACTTGCATGGGTTCACCCGTTGGAAGGCTCTGCGCACCTCAGCTTCGGAGACAGAGGGTGGGTTGGGATCAGCGGTGGGCGGGGCACTCTCCAGGCACACAGCGTGATCTGCCTCGAAGCGAGCGTAGAAGTGGTTCAGCTCGTCTGGCAGAACAACGTTGGTGTTGGACAGACTGCGAGAGCTTCTCTTCCCTACACGTTGCACTAATTCACAATCGTAGCAGTCAGTGACTGTGAGCTTTCAACCACAGTTTCCAATCCTTTTTTCTTATGTCTCTACTACAGATCTGAATGCAGATGTCACGTCATTAGTCATTGTTCCTATTGAAGCGTTAGCCAGTTGAGACGTCCTTGTGACTGAGGTTCCTGACATCGCTGAACCTTCCTTCAAAGCCATGCAGATCGTTTCCTCTTGCCATCTTGATGCAAACTGAAGGTCAAGGGGGCCTGTTCAGCACTTTTATAAGTCACAGAACATGATACGTTGATCAGTAGACTCCTCAGTATTATGTGGATGTGGTACACCTGTCTGGAAGCTAGAAGTTAGAATATGCTGACTGAAATTCTTCCCCAGGTACAAATGTTGTCATAGCCATTATGCAGGCATCCCACAAATAAGCTCAAATAATAGTGCAAACTAAGCTAACATAAACCCATTTGGCTGAATCTCTAAGTAAGGGAGGTTTCTGAGGAAAATAAAATCGCCTTCTGCTGTCTAGTCCATCGCACCTGAAGTTCAGTTTCAAGTGGAGGACATAAAGGAACGACCGATCATTTAGGGTTAGCTTTAGCACTTCTGTTTCGTCTGGTACAGCCTGAGAAACCTGACTCTTAAATAGTGTAGCAGTTACCTGTTGGTGCCAGAATGTAACTACTGCTCCATTTAATGTGGAACTGAAAAATCTGGACAAAAAGCTTGCGAATAAGAAGCAAGAAATTCTTAAAAGAAGTGAAATCTTGTAGAAATCTTGTAGTTTTACTATTACTGTTTTGCACCATAAAATATTCCAGATTTGCTGTGGTTGCTAAAAAGCTTCTTATTAAAAACACAAAAAGACATCACAGCATAGTAAGCCACTGTTAACTAACACAAAGAGATTTGAATCTAAATAGAATAGATCTAAAATGATTGTATTTGAAAAAATATATGCTGTTAAATATACTGTAACCTTCAGAAAATGTCATTATACAATGATATACATTTTTGGCCTTCCAGCCCACCACTACTGTACTTATTAGTTCTCCATTTCTCTTTCATTTGATTAGATCTTTCCTTTAATTTGTTGCTTTTTTCCATTTATTTCCATGTTTTGTGCTTCTTATATTTTATATAACTTTATATGGAACTGTTTGTATGGGCCCTAGTGTCTAAGAGGATTTGTTATTTTGTTATTTAAATAAAAATGGTACATAATACCGTCTCCACTGATAAGAGGTTAGAGGGGCTTTCTGGCCATGTGTTTCCCACAGCAACCACAGCGGAGGAAAGAGCATGTTTACTGAGAAAAAGTCTTGATTAGGATCTAGGACTCAAGTAAAAGGAAGCTGCTGTTTAATGGGGTAATGTGTATGCGTGCATATGTGCGTGCGTGCGTGCATATGTGCGTGCGTGTGTGTGTGTGTGTGTGTGTGTGTGTGTGTGTGTGTGTGTGTGTGTGTGTGTGTGTGTGTGTGTGTGAGAGAGAGAAGGAGAGAAATAGAAAGAGAGAGAGATGAGATGTGATAAGAGTTTTCAGTCTGTTCTGTTCCATTTCAAAACACAGTGGACATTTAGAAAACACAAAATAAAGGTGACAAAAAGGCTTCATTGGAATAATGACATAGAAGACCCATGTGGTTCTGTAAAGGAGTGTTTCTCAACCCTGGTCCAGAGGCCCGCCGCACTGCTCCTTTCCTCTGCTCCCAACACAGCTGATCCAACTAATCAGCAAACGGCTCGTTAGCAGCCCATTATTGAGTTAAAGTGGGTATGTTAAAGCACAAAATGTGCTAAAATGTGCCTGACAGTGGACCTCCAGTACCAGAGTAGAGAAACACTGCTCTATAGAACCTTGTAAAGTTTCTTTAAAGGAATGGTTTAATGAAAAATCTACAGTGCACCATTTTGCACCTAACCCAGATGTAGTCAACCAGAAAAGACACGTCTATTGTCCAATTTTTTATTAATTCTTTAGATTAGAACTGAACCTGTGAATCTAATGTTACTAACAAATACTACAAATCAATAGTCACCCAAACAGCCCATATCATTTCCATACAAATACATCACTAAAACGTCTTTCAAACTGCATTCACATCTTCATCAAGGTCACACAGACTTGTCAATGTGGTTTAGGACACAGTATGATTTGCTGTAAGTTATAAAAAATGTGACACTTAATGAAGCCCTGGAATGTGCTTTGAGAGAAGTTTTGGTGATGATTTTACAGGAACAGTTTAGGCCATTTGTGTGACTATTGTGTACTACTATTTGTTAGCAATGTTACCCTCACAACTCTTATTCTAAACTAAAGAAACAAAACATAAAAAATACAAAACTGGCCTATAGACATCCCTGCTCTAAAAGCTTGAATCTAGGGTAAGTTGAAAATTTAGTAAACATGAATTTTCACCAGCCTATTCCTTCAAGAAATTATGTGAGATTTGTGAGTGTGAAGAACCTTTTTAATCCATAGAGCCCAGGGCTTACTTACTTACCTATTGTTATCAATCATAAAATAGGATAATAAAGATTGAATATATATATATATATATATATATATATATATATATATATATATATATATATATATATATATATATATATAAATATATAATTTATTTATTTATTTATTTATTTATTTTTTAAATACAACAGCTGTTTGCTTTGCTTAGAAACAGAAGTCACAAGATTGTTAGAGGCGGTTACATAATCTATGTCAGATAACCAACCATGTCAATTTCCAGCACACTTATCGTTCGTCTTACCTCTGATCTGCTGTCAGGCCTCCCACTCCAGCGAATAGGGAGTGTGTTCCACATAAATATGATTTTCTTCCAGCGAAAAACCACAAACATGTAACAGTACAAACAATGGTGAGCACCATGCTAATCACCTTCAAACACCCCTCCCTTCAGGAGAAAGCTCCGATCAAGATCTTCTTTGTATCTGAATAGCACTTACTGTAGGACTGTTTGGGTGCTTAATAGCCGTCCACTCTTCCAGCACCAAATTCAGCACTGTTTTTATTTTGCTATAGTATGGTTAATGTATTAACAATAATCTAATCTTCATTTGAAATATAATGATTAAAAGAAAAAACGAAATCTTATCATAAAATATTTTTCTTGAAACAGTTGCCACAGTTCTTACCACCCCTTCATTTACATACTTGCACAATCTTTAAATAGCTCAGTCAGTTTGCAGTGAAGCTCTTGTAGTTACTAAATAATAAGCATTAGTATGTAATAAGACTTACCGCGACCCTATCTGGATTAAGCGGTCAACGACGATGATGATGATGATGATGTAATAAGACTGGCGTTTTAAGGGGTTTGTACTTTGTGCAGCAAAGATAACAGCTCTGAGTCTTCTCCTGTAATGCTTAATGAGACTGGAGAACATGTCAAAGGATCTGAGACCTTTCCTCCAGAACCTTTCCACATCCTTCAGATTCTAAGGTTCACGTTTGTAGAGTCGTCTCTTCAGCTCATCTCACAGGTTTTTCTATGACCAACCTTCCACTCTCGTCACACTGGATGTTTTAAACTGAGCTCACTGATGGAAACGCTCAACAAAAAAACACATAAATTGCTAAAAAATATTGTCCAAGTGAATGCCATCAGTGTTTGAAGTGATAAGAAAGCGCATCACCACTTTCTATCACATTATAACACTTTGACATGCACCGATTAACACATATTACTATTTTATCATATAGGACCTCTCCAGATCCTTCAGATTCCGAGTTCCGAGTTTCTATGAGGTGTAGGTTGGGAACTGTGGTCAGTGAACCACAGTTTTTTTGTTGATTTTGAGGTGTGCGTTGGATCATTGTCCTGCCAGAGGATATATTCATGGCCCACTTTAACCTTCCTGGTTAAGGCAGTCAAATTCTGATTTAATATTTGCTGGTACTTGATACCACATATCTGAAGAAGTTGTCCAGGAAGAAAAACACACATCTGGTGTTTGCTGCCAAAAAGCTCCATTTTGGTCTCAACAGACCATAAAATATTGTTCTCCTGAAGGTTCCAGTAACATCCGCAAACTGTAGGTGCTTGAGTTTGTTGGTTCTTGACTGCAGAGACAGTTTTCTGGCAACCACTTCAAACAACTTGTTATTTAGGTTGCATTTGTTTATAGTTTCAGAGACGTTCTGACACCAAGACTTGACTAATGCCTGCAACTCCTTATATGTGAACCTTGGTCCCTCCTAGTCTTCCATGTGTGTTTGTTTACATGTCCATGTGCTTCTATGTTTTGTTTACTCCCCGTTCTGCCCCCTTGTTTCTTGACTCCGCCCTTGATTGTTCCCACCTGTTTTCCACCTGTGTCTTGTGAACCCTCGTTATCCCTGTTTGTATTTGAGCCCTGTGCTTTCCCTACTCTAGTGCTGGTCTTTGTTTGATTTGTATGTATTGTTAGTGCTGTTTGTACTGTTCGAAGAGTATTGTTTGAATTCTATGTTTATTTCGTTATGTCTATTGGCTCATTGAACTTGGACGTTCTTGACCAAGACCCTGGATTTGCCCCAAATAAATCTCGCTTGTCTCCGCACATGCGTCCTCCTCATCATCACTCCATGTTACACTTGAGATTCTTTGTCCACTCAAACCATCATCCTCAATATGTGTGGGGTCAGTATAGATATAGGTCTTTTTTCCAGCAGATTCTTAACATCTCCAGTAGTTTTAAGCTTCTTAATTATTTCCCTGTTAGTGAAAATTAGTTTTCAACTGTTTAGCTATTTCTTTGTCACCAAAGAAATTCTTATTTCTTTGTTCTGTTTTCTTTGGTCTTATTTATCCGTGATGGATGACTGAAGGAATTTGGCCTGTGTGTGGCCATATTTATACTCCAGTGAAATCATATTTTGAAATAAGATCTACACAAGTATGAAAAGGCATTTTACATATGTCATCTTTCTCTGGTAAGATTTGTCCTGTGATGCATATCATTATAGGGTTTTTCAAAGAGTTACCCCTCCTACACTGGATTCAGTGGTGGGCAGTTAAAAACAGCAATAGTGTAGTATGAAGCCACTGGTATATAGGTTATTAAGACAAGACGAGGCAAACAAACGCTGAAGACCACAGAAATAACCAGTGCGTCTTCTGAGGTTAGCTGCATGCAGGCCTCACACGGCAGTTTGCTTCCGTGGTAATTTCCTGCAGATAAAGCACTGAACTCTAAGCCTTTTAAAGAAAATGCATTTATTCCTTTAAGTCCAGGCTCTATAGGTGGATACGGTATTTTTTTTTCTAACCATAAGATATCACAATTAATATTTCCAGTTACTTACCGATATTCATATGAGAATCTTTTGTATTGAAAGATTCACCAAAAAAAAAGAAAGTAGATATGCAAATTTACATGGGCGGGAATGGCCATGTTTTACTGGGGTTTTTGTTTGCTTGTTTGGATTTTTTCACAATATGTTCTTAAATGCCTGTTTGAAATGTAAAAATACATTAAAAATAACATTTTCACCAACATTTACAATCAACCAATAAATGCTTTACTTTTTAATCCTGTAAAACTAAAAGCTTGACTGTTTTTTTCTTAAAAACTTAACATTCCTACTTTACATCAGAGGTATCTAACCTTTTCTGTCACAGTTGACAGAGCAAAACCACCCCAATTCTGCAAGTTGCCAACAACACTAATTGCAAATAATCAAATAAATCTAGGTCTCTATCCAGCCTGGGCATTTTCATTACAGGACTTATAATCATTAATGCCTTGATTAAACACAGGAAACAGCACACAAAACAAATTAATGGCAACTTAAACCTTAGTCCTCAAAACATATATAATCTGTTTCATTAATACAGATGTTTCAAAACATCAATGCATTGGTTCAAAATATATGTAGACATTTTCTACAAATGAAACTAACACATAAACAGATAACATAAAAAAATACAATCAAACTACCATTATCCAGCAATATAATGGACAGGAATCCAGACAGGCTTCTCAGAAAGGCAGAGACTACAAAGAGCAGGAAATCATCAAGTGCTTATCGAAACAATCATTAGTACAGTGTAATACTAATCTGGTAGACTGATATACTGCACTGTGAAAAATGTCCATTTACTTTGGCAGGAGATAAGTTGAAACCAAAAATTTCAGTTACATCAATTAGACCAGATAGCCAAGTGAATTCCATTATCATTTGAAGTAATTAGAAAACAGATTTTCCACAGGGTTTAGGTAAGGGGACTGGGGTGGCCGTAGCAAAACTTTTAGTCTGTTGTCAGTGAACCATTTTTGTGTTGATTTTGAGGTGTGTTTTGACTCTTTGCCCTGATGGAAGATCCATCCATGGCCCAGTTTCAGCTTTCTGGCTGAGGCAGTCAGGTTTTGACTTTATATCTGCTGGAACTTGATTGAGTGACATAACATCATGTATCTGAAGAAGTTGTCTGGGGCCTTCAGAAAAAAAAAACACATTTAGTTTTTGTTGCCAAAAAGCTTCATTTTGGTCTCTTCTGATTACAGAACATAATCCAGCTGAAAGTTTTAGAAACATCTGGTAAATTGAGTTCAACCTTGAGTTTGTTGGTCCTCAACAGTAGACTTAAAAACAACCCAAATGACTTGTAGTTATGTAGGTGGCATGTGATTGTACTTTGGGAGACATTCTAACTGTCTGCAGTTTTCCCACTGTGGTCAATGGAGATTCTTTGTCCACTCGAATCATCCTCCTCACTGTGCAAGGGGTCAATATAGACATATGTCCTGACATATGAGATTCTTAACGTCTCCAGTAAACAAAATCTAAATTATTGCCCTGATAAGGGGTCCAATTAATGATTATCAATGTTTAAAAAGTATATATGAACCACATACGGAAACGTTTAGGCATCACAGTGGAACTATTTCACATTTTTGGAAAATATTTAGATGAGGGTGTGAATTGACAAAACATGATGAAATGAACACATTTCTGTTGAGTTTTGACATTTTTATGAGTACAGTTTAAGAGAGGATACAATTTATAGATATGATGTATCCAAAAATGTCATAACCTCTGCCTGAGAGCATTAAAGAGCATTACAAATTTTTTAGAAAGAATGGTCTAAGGTTTTTTTCACTAGTCTTTGCATGGTTCTTTGCATGGTTTTCACTGGACTTTCCCTCAAATTAAATGCCTAGTCAGAGCTATTTCCACACACACAATCACTCAATCTCGCTGCTTCACACCCACACATAGAAAACCAGACCTAATGTTAAAGTGAAAATAGATAAGACACACTTGTCTTCTGGTATCAACGACTGAAGAGGTGGCTACAGCAACCCGAAATTAATCTGCATTAACGCCGTAACCACAGAAACCAAAGTCAGTATGTGAAAGAAATATTTACATCTCCTTCTTCTTTCAGCTGCTCCCTTTAGGGGTAGCCACAGCGGATCATCTGCCTCCATCTTGCCCTATCTACTGCCTCCTCTACTTTTACACCAACCATCTCCATGTCCACCTTCACTACATTTAATTCTCACTACAAACCTTCTCTGAGGTCTACCTCTTCTCCTTCTACCTGGCAGCTCCATCTCCAACATTCTTTGACCAATATATCCACTATTCCTCCTCAACACATGTCCAAACCATCTCAACCTGGCCTCTCTAGCTTTATCTCCAAACTGCTCCACCTTCACTGTCCCTCTGATCTGCTCATTTCTAATCTTGCCCATCCTTGTCACTCCCAATGAAAATCTCAGCATCTTCATCTCCGCCACCTCCAGCTCAGCCTCCTGTCTTTTAGACAGAGCCACAGTCTCCAAACCATACATCATAGATCCATACATCCACCCACTCCATCCTGCCTGCACCCTCTTCTTCACCTCTTTTCTACACTGTCCATTGCTCTGGATGGTTGACCCAAGACCTCTACTCCTTGCATCTTCACCTTTCCACCTGCCTCCCTCTCATTCACACACAGATATTTACATGTCACTTCAGACAAATCATTGTTGAGTCTGAGTCACTGGGGTGGCAGTGTGAAACAAGTTTCTACTCATTTAAGTGCATATAGGAGTTTAATCTCGAGTCTCTAAGGTGTGAGTCTGAGTTGATTCTCGCATCTCTGTGGTGTGCATCCAAGTTGAGTCTTGAGTCTCTGAGGTCCAAGTCTGCGGTGAGCCTTGAGTCTCTGAGGTGCGAGCCCGAGTTGATTCTCGGGTATCTAAGGTGTGAGTCTGAGACGAGTCCTGAGTCACTGTGGTGTGCGTTCAAGTTGAGTCTCAGGTCTCTGTGGTGTGAGTCTGAGTCAGATCTTGAGTCTCTGTTGTTTGAATGCATGGTGAGTCTGGAGTCTAAGTAGATCATTCACACTTCCTTCACCAAGTTTTAACTGAGTTCTCTTGAATTGTCTTTCAGCACACTCACAAGCTGCAGTTACACGTTTCTGCCAGAGAGGTCTCCAAATCCCCAAATCTCACATATGGTAGCTTTAAATAAACATTAAGATTAAGTGACCCTTACTAGTCCCAAAATGGGAGAATTTCACCTCCACATTCAACCCATCCATGCAGTTAAACACCATATACACTCTAGTGAAGACACATGCTAGGGAGCAGTGAGCACACTTGTCCAGAGCAGTGGACAGCCCTATCTGCAGCACCTGGGAAGCAGTTGGGGGTTAGGTGTTTTGCTCAAGGGCACCTTGGTTATGTACTTTCAGCTCAGGGCATCGAACCAGCAACCCTCCGGTTGCTAGGCTGGTTCCCTAACCTCCAGCCCATGACTGCCTTGACTGCCACAACACTGCATTAACGTTTGATTTTCACAATTTGATAAACACCCAAATCCAAGACAAACCAACTTGTGCAGTAACAACAACTGACCAGGGATTGGAGTGATTTTTCAGACATGACAAGAACGGTGCCATGACACACCTTTTAGTTGTTTTATTTGGGCACTGTTTCGTCTTACAAAGAACCTCTCTATCATGATTGGATTTTTAAAAATACATTTTAGGCCATCTTAGTACAACAAAATAAGGCATCAGACAGTGTATTTATAACCATTTTAATAAGATGTTTTCCTAACTACATCGATATAACTTTATTAATGACTAAGCCACAATAACTCTCTGTGAGGGAATGTTTAATGTTTAAAGCATTAAACACTTCCAATGTGGTTCTTATCACCACCACTGTGAACAATTTTGAAACTGTAAATTTCATAGAAAAGCATTTTATATTAAACTACTGTAAATGATTTTGTTTACATCTTTAGAAATGTTTAAATCTTGAAACATTGGTGGAATTCCCCATTAACTCTAAGTAAGTTGTTGCATATGTGGGCATAAGTGTGTGTGGTGGTGAAACAAAGAGGTTAAAAGGTCTCTTGGGTGGTCTTGGGTCTTGGAAAGTCCAATAACCGTGCCCAGTGACTGAATCATGTGAATGACTCATTTGTTTTCATCACTCCTTCATCTCAAAGCACTAGCTGGTAATTTGGATTTTTTAAGACTTTAGCCAAAACAGTTTCTGTTAAAGGCGGCAGAGAACCATGACTTTTAGTGTTAGAGTTTCGGTTTCAGCCATAAATTAAAAATCATCTCCATGATGATGATACTTTCTACTGGTGGTTCTATGTTCTAGTAGTATTGAGGAGCTAAGCTACTGGTCATTCACATTAACATTGTTTGTTCTCAATGAAACATTTAAGACATTTAAAGTTTGTAATAGACATTCATACACACACACAGAAATATGTGTATATATTCATTTAGATAGATAGATAGATAGATAGATAGATAGATAGATAGATAGATAGATAGATAGATAGATAGATAGATAGATAGATAGATAGATAGATAGATAGATAGATAGATATTTTACCTCATCAGTTTTACAGGACAACCATTCCAGTGGCATTTTCAGAGACATGGTTCAAAATGAAGTGCTTAAAAACCATCCTCAGGGCTACAGAAACGTTTAGTGGAATGATGCTATGACGTAGCCATTCGCTGACTGGCTCTATATTTATGTTAATATTCTACTACAGTATCCTGTTACATTATTTCAAACCTAAAAAACAATCAAATAAACTCAGTTCACCCACATAAATGCCAAAAAAATCAAAGCAGTGCATGATTTGAACTCAATAATCCAGTAATCAATAATGTGTGAGAGGCACATAAAGCTGAAAACAACATGTTCTCTGGTGTCTCGAACCTCATAGCTAAGCTGACGCTTGCCAGCTCTTCTCTCTTAGCTAACTTAGCTTAGCTTAGCTAAAGAGATTTAAACACCCCAGTATGGGGAGTCAGGTCGATTGATTGATGTTGGAGTGACAGAAACCCAAAATCAAACCTGTTCTGTTGTGTTGTAAGCTGTACCTTGCTAGGCTATGCTAACACGAGTGTACGGTGCCTCCCACAGCAGCACAGGCTTGGTTTAAGTGATTAAAAATACCTGTTTAGAGGATAAAGACTCATGTCTGAGATCACAAATTCACATGTCTGCTGTTGAAGTGACAGAAAAATGAATGAAAACCGTTCTGTTGTGCTGTGAGTTGTACCCTGCTGTGTGACACTAATGCTAGTTTATTTAGCCAGCTAGGCTGTTTCAGTAACTGAGGCTCGAATCCCACCCATTTAAAGGACAAAGAAGATGAGAGCACGTAGAGAGACTGGAGTTGGAATGGCAGACAGAATGCATGTAGTTATGTCAACTGGTTGTGTGTGAGTAGCTATTAGCTTGTTAGCAGCTAGCCACTCGTTTGTGTAGTTTTCTTCAGTTTTTCCTGGTTCTAATTTAGTGGCGCAACAGATGGAAACTGTCATGCCTGCAAACAGTCCGCATACGGACAGAAACTGCATTGCCCAGAATCCGTTGCAGAATCATGAGAAGGAGCTACTCCCTTCGCTGCTGTTACCGGACTAGAACTCCATTTCCCAGACTCCTCTGCAAAGTCACATGACTCTGAACATCTCCTCATCATCCTTTCAGTGATCTTGGTCACCTGAATTCTAACTATCCACAGCTGTGTGTTTGTCACGTGACATGTATAGTTTATTATATAAGCCCAGGCTTAAGAATAGGTGATTTGCGAAGTATTGCTTTCACTCGTTATTTCTGTTCTGATCCTGATCGTGTTTTGACTTCTTGCCTGTTTTGCTCTTGACCCTGATTTTTGGACTTCCCCTTTTGCACTGTTGCCTGGTTTATTGGATTCATGGTTTTGACTGCTTTCTGGTTGCATTTCACAGAAACAGAAACCGTAACCAGTCTTGTGAGACCGAAGTACAGAACAGCCCAATATGGCCCTAAGAACCATTTGGTTCAACAGTGGAAAAAAAGGTCACATAAAGCTGCTGCTGTTTTACATTCCTAACAACAGACTGAAACCTGGTCACTCTATAAGTCATGTTCACAGTCAATGGAGTATCTAGAACTTTCAGAAGGTGTAAAGTACTGTTTTTATCACAAAATTTGTCCCAGCCACTGGAAATGTAAACATGATTGGTTGATTCAGTTTCTAATTATGTTAGAAATAAATCTAATCCATTAGCACTTCAGTTCAGCTCTTGAAGTCCTAGCCAATGGGAGAGCTCGCATGGCTGTTTCTGCCTACATACAGCAGAGGAAAAAATAAAACTTCTGGTGACTGGTTGAAAAACATATCCCTTTTGTTTCCAACCAAAATTACTACTACAATCCTTGCATAGTTTAAATACAAGCATGATGATTATTTGAAATGAAAATAATATCTTAATCTATATCTAATATTAATAGCAGTAGTATTAGTAGTATTAATAGCTAGGAGTCCATGAAAACTTCAATGTAGGGTGGGCAGTTAGTCCAAGGCAGGTGGTGGTAGCTGGGGCGTGGGCAGCTGGTCTGAAGCAGGTAGCAGAAGAGCTCAACAGTCAGTCATCCATCAGTGTCCAGTCGGACAGATGGGCAGTCGTTTACTCGGAAAAAGGCAGGGAGATGGAATAATTTTTTTTCTGTTTGGGTGTATGTAAAACAGAGAATGTGAGCGTTTCCAGAGTGTGGACTAATGACTCCGGCAGATCTGACTGTAATAGCTTAACTAAAAGGAGAGAACCACAAACCTGAGTGACCGCGTGCGAGCAGCGGGATGACAGCACCAGCGTCTCAGTTTACTATTATTCCCTGTGTCCATGGATCCCTGGATCTGCTGCCTTTATCTAAGGGGGAATATTACCTACCAAAAGCTAAACGTAACAAGTGAGTTTTCAGCCTAGATTTAAAGATTGAGACTGTGTCTGAGTCCCAGACATTTTCTGGAAGATCATTCCAGAGTTTGGGGGCTTTATAAGAAAAAGCTCTTGCTCCAGCTGCAGCCTTATGAATTCTAGGAACTATTAATAAGCCAGCACTCTGTGATCTGAGTGGTCGTGATGGCTCGTAATGAGAAATAAGGTCTTGCAGGTACTCAGGAGCGAGACCATGTAGGGCTTTATACGTCAATAAAAGGATTTTATAATCAATACGGAATTTAACAGGCAGTCAATGAAGTGATGATAGCACTGGACTGATGTGATCAGATTTTCTAGTTTTAGTGAGGACCCTGGCTGCAGCATTTTGGACTAGTTGAGGTTTGCTTAGATTCCTGCTCGTACATCCTGACAGTAGTGCATTACTAGTCTAGCCTAGAAGTAATAAAGGCATGTACTAGTGTTTCTGCGTCACGTAGGGATAGGGCATTTCTTATCTTGGCAATGTTGTGAAAATGTAAAAAATCTGTCCTAGTGATGTCAATTTTGACGTCAAGATTTTTTGCTGCTGAGCCAGGTGTAACTGGAAAGTCAGCAAGATTTAAAATGAAATCTGATCATTTCTTCTTGCCCCTTTTGGACCCAGAAGGAGAACCTCTGTTTTGTTACTGTTTTGTAGGAGGAAGTTACATAACATCCAGCATGTCACATCTTTTACACAATCCTCTATTCTCTTTAATCTGTATTTGTCATCAGGTTTGACTGATATGTACAGTTGCATATCGTTTGCGCAACAGTGAAAGTTAATGCCATGATTACTTATAACTGTGCCTAACGGTAACATGTATAGCGTAAATAATAACGGTCCTAAAATAGAGCCTTGCGGAATTCCAAATTGTACTTTTCAATAATTGGAAGATAAATCGTTTACACTGATGAACTGATGACGTTCTGTTAGGTAAGATTTGAACCACTATAGGGCTGTCCCTGTGATTCCAACCATGTTTTCTAAACTCTAGGAGAATATTGTGGTCATATTTTATCATATATATCATATTTTGCTAATAGGGACCAAACAGCATTAAACAAAGGCATTCTATAGCTTTCATTCATTGCTAGATGTACTAGGCGGCCTATTTTCCTTTCAAACCTAGATTTTATATTCTGCATGTCAGCTTGCATCTGTTGCATTACACTGTTATAAGATATAAACACTCATAGTATTGAAATAGTAGCTTCAGAACCTTAGATATGTAATGATTTTGGAAAATGCTTTTTTGGTATGTTTGTCAAAGCAGTACCAAAATTGTATAATCCCTAGGTGTATCACTAAGTATGTAATGCAATAAGTAATATGCATCGTTTTGTATGTAATACAGTGGCAATAAAAAGTATGGGAACCGTTTGGAATGACCTAGTTTTCTGCATTAAATGGCTATAAAATGTCATTTTTTAGACTGATGATCAATGTGCTGTTGATGGGTCTATATAGAAACTTTTTGAAAATTTTAACCCCTTAACTGGCCATGTGCCTGTCAGCAGACCCAAAGTTTTACTGCACACTTCTATAACCCAAAGACAGCTCATCCAGTTTGCGTTGAATGTAGTTACTATATAATAAGACTTAGCAGGTAATAAACCTAGGATTTCTAGGGGGTTAATCTGTTTGCATGCACTTAGAAAAAAGCTACTGAACTCTCACTGGCGCAGTACCCCTCTTATCACTGGTGTTGGACCCTTCAGGGTACATCTCAGTACCTTTAGTCAGGGAACATAGTTGCACCATAATCCACTGAAATTATATTTTGTAGGTTGTATTGACTCCACACACCCCGTCTCATGCCAGGCTTTTATTTTATTGATCTGTTTTAAAACATTCGGTTATGAAAAGGGACAAATACGAATTTTCACCTGGAAAAACTTATTTAAGGTTCACATTTGGGCTTTAAAACCACTGCTGTACCTTTGAGGAAACATTTACATTGTATCTTAATGAATGAAAAATGTAGCTGTACAGAACCTTCATTTCTAACAGTGTACCTGCTCTTGCCACAGTGCACATAGAGTGAAACTCTTCTTTGCTCTGAAATGATGTGCCTGTTAACTCCATACTTCACATTTCGGTTGTGTACCACATCCTCTTGCTTTATCTCAGCGCTGACGACAATGACCTACTTGAGTTTATCTATCTGGAACATCTGTTTCACTCATACATCTTCAGATGATTTCTCTGTTATAATAAAAATTGTAGGCATTTGATCAAAGTAAGTAAAAAAGGAGTTTTTGCCCCACAATTTTAAATATTTTTAGGCTCAATCAGGCTTATAAAGAGTAACAATGGAAGGAAACATTACGCACATTTAATATGCTGTTTGGGTGCTCAGGCTTAGAGCCGTGCCTAGGAATTTTAGGAGGGAATCAAGGCTCCGGTGTCTTGTTGCTTTAGTGCTTTCATTTCATCCCTGGAGAAAACAAAGTATCATAGAGGAGGAAACCCTTTCACCTAAAGAGTGTCAACAATGGCATTTTGTCTCCTTTTTGTTAGCTTACTCGTCTTTTCTGATTGTTTCTCCATGTTTACCAGATGCTTTAAGGTTTCTATGACAGCAATGAGCTATTGTACCATATAACCAATCTGGGTTGCCATATGCTTTCAAATTTAGTTAGATATTTAAGTTTATTATGTTAGAAAGGCATTAAAAGCATTTGTTTTGCTGACAAGGTTCATATCTTCTGCTGACCTGTAGCCTTATTTGATGATAAAACGTCTCATGAAGTTGCTTTCCTCAGAGATCTGTGTATGTGCACATAATAACTCATTGGCATGATGAGGCAAGGCTGACATCTAATTGTACATGCAGACATGCTTCAAGCAACAAGTGGTTGGTGGTTAGAAGTTTGCATTTTAGTACTGAGGAAAATAAACAAACATTTCTGCTGCTGCGAGAAACAAAAGAACACATAGAGCTCCCATGACAACACGACATCCATAAAGACAAGGGAACCAGTTCCACTGGCAGGTAAACATGCCAGAGTCACTGTCTGAACAAAGAGGTGCTTTGAAACACAAGCTGTTCCCTTAATTTCCTCTCCTTCCTTTTCTCATTCCATCATTATGGTTCCAGCTGATCATTATCTCACCTGTTCACATGACATTTGTAGAGCTATTGGTAAGTAGTTACTCCTGTAAATGATTGTTATAACTATATATTATCCATTTACCACTTTGTTTAACTCGGTAATTACAATGAATTATTTCATTACCATGACATATTATCCAGTAATTACAATGAAGTATCAAAAAATACTATAAATTATTTAGCAGCTGCTATAAATTGTTCAGCAATTACTAATAATTATTCAGATCCACAATCAGTAATTACTATAACTTACTGGTAACTAGTGTGATTACTCAGCACCTGCTATGAATTATTTAATAACACCTATACATTATTCAGTATTTTCATGATTGATCCAGTAACCACCAAGAATTATTCAGAATCTACTATTAATTATTCAATAACTATCATGAACTGCTCAGTGAGTGAATCAAGCAGTACCTACTATAAATGATTAAGTAACTATTATAAGTTCTTCAATAACTACTATAAAAATCTGTTTTTAATGAGCAACTAAGGTTAAACTCTAAAGGTCTGTGAGTCCACACTTCCACAATTCCTCACATAACTACAGAGCTTACACATTAGTTTCAGAATACATATAATAATCTTTCATTTTCAAACCTTGTATCTCCAAAATGGGAACTTTACAGGAGAAGAAAAAAACTACTTTACTTTTAATGTAAGTCAATGGAACCAGACTTTTTTCCAAGTCATTTTGGGTCATTTCTTTTAATCCATAAATCATGAAATTTATGCACAACATAAAAGGCAACAGACATTTTCAAATTATGTCAAAAACTGAAAAACGTAAAAAATGGAGATTGAAGGTTTTTTCCATCAACAGTGATTTTGTAATACGGTAAATGCTCAGTTTAATGGGTTCCTGTAGCTTTTAGCAACCTGACCATGCTGACCATTTTAGCATCTTGGGGTTAGAGGTCATGCTGGTGTATTCTTCACTTTATGGTAGTTTTTGGTCCAATCCCATTTCATCCCTTGCCCATACCACTTAACCCTACCCCTCTGCAGCTTTACATGTAGGAATAGGGTGTCCTGCTTTTTGTTGAGACAGAGAGGTAGGGTAAGGTGTTAGGGCTATGTGGCCCTACAGATGTTTCATAAAGACATGCGTCATGACAAAAAAAGAAAAACCAGCAAATGGCTGCACAAGTGACCAAAGGAACGCACAAATGTGAGATTTTTTTTTTCGTTAATAATTATAATTATGACTGTCTTTGTTTGAGGTTCTTTTAAAGTATTATGATCTTTTCCTCCATCACAAGCATAAAAAACCGCTAGTAGCGTGCTGATGTCTCTATAGCTAGCTAAATGTCCTAACAAGACTCTAGTGAATATTTGACTTCAGCTTCATATAACTGAAGAATTAGGGGTGGGTGATAATAAATAATTGCCCCCTTTGATGGCATATGAGGCCCTAAATGTAACTAAAGCCTAGCAGTGAGGAGAACTTTACCCTCCTTTGCTGTCACTGCAGACTGGCAGGTTCACCTACAGAGCAGCGCTAGTAGCTGTTAATGAAGTAATGTTTTTTTTTTTTTTTTTTTTGAAGGTTGTTCCATTTCATGGGGAAGATTTCAACCACTACCCCTTTTAACTCAGTGCCAAGGAGCAAGGTGACACTCAAAAACAAGGGGTAGGGGTAAAAATAAGAAATAGGGCTGGGCTTTTGATACAACTATGACTGCATCAACTGGTCCCTTCACACTGATCTCCTCTCAAATTCTTACATGTGAGTGTGAACGTGTGGTTTAATGGTCAGTGGGTGTGAAAAGCACCTGCAAAATTAGCATGAAGAGGGTTTGCTTGTGTGCCAAAGACATGCATGCTTTCAGTAGCACAACTTAATGCCTTCATACTAGCATGTCCAGCATTCCATAAAAGTCATTGGCGCACATTCTCTGACCACAAGCAAACAAGTTGACTTGCACAGACATGACACAGTCTTGAGTTGGGTAATAACAACCTGTGTGCGGCTGTAAACGCTAAACTTATCCTACAGCAGAGCTTTCCTCCCACTCACACAAAGGCTGTGCATCTTAAAGCTGCACTGTGTATGAAATGTATGAAAGATGTTGCAATGCTCAGTCAGCAGAAAAAAAACACTTCTGCCTAAAATGTAAAGCCTAAAACATTCATTCACAAAACGTAGCTGTGGGGTTGAATTTGGTGGGAGTCTTTTGGACATTATACGTCCTTACATTCTGACATTAGACGGTTAGGCTAAAAAGGGAATGTCAACCAATCATCTGCATGATTAAATGGTTGAGATGTAAGTAAAGTTGATCAGAGTGGTTTGGTGTGAAATTCTCTTTTTAGAAAAAAAATTCAGAACTTTTCAAAATGGTGGTGACAGAAACCAGACGCTTAGTCGGTCGGTCGCTTGGTCGGTCGGTCGCTTGGTCGGTCAGTCAGTCGCTCACTCATTTTCCACAAGGGGGAGCTACTGGCAGTCTAGTAACTTCGGTGTGCGTCCAGACCAGCAGGATGTTTGACCAAGAGAATTCCCAGTGACCCAGGAGTGTAGAGGCAAACTCTTTAGTTAGGGTGAAGCATTGGTTTTACTCATGCCATGTCGTTCTGTCAAGAAATTATCCATTTTCCACTGCACTGGAGGTTTTAAAAGAAAAAACAAAACTTTATTTCCACGTTTCCCACAGGTACAATTATGAAACAAAACGCTGGCCACGGTAAGAAAACCGTGTACTTCCACAGCTGATGGCTACCCCACTGCCGTTCCTTTCAAGCTCTCCCTAATCTATGCTTTCCCCCAAAACAGCGTTTCTCTTAAAGAGACAGTACCCATTTATATTGAGACTGCAATACCACAAAGTGAACTAACAAATAATAAAGCTAATTTATTTAGTTTAATCTAAATATTACACAAACTGCAAACTGTCTCATTAAATAAAAATAGCTTAAACCAATAGACACAAAAAAGTAAATTACTGGAAATAAACATAGCATCTTAGAACAGCTTTGGTACTTGGCCCATACACAGGAGAATTCTGGGTGGGCCACAGAGTGAGAGAAATGCATGGTCATTATCCTGCTGTACTTCAATATAACGTGAATGGAGACAGTATGTACTGTGTGAATACTGGAGTATACATACACTATAATTCTAAAAGTATTCAGTCACCCATGCAAATCATTGAATTCAAGTGTTCCAATCACTTCCATGGCTACAGCTGTCTAAACCAAGCACCTTGGCATGCAGACTGCTTCTACAATCAATAGTGAAAGAATGGGTCGCTCTCAGGAGCTCAGTGAAGTGTGGTACACAAGTCCAGTCGTGAAATTTCCTCACTACTAAATATTCCACACTCAACTGTCAGTGGTATTATAACAAAGTGGAAGCGATTGGGAACGACAGCAACTCAGCCACAAAGTGGTCGGTCATGTAAAATGTCAGAGTGGGGTCAGTGGATGCTGAGGGGCATAGTGCACAGAGGTCACCAACTTTCTGCAGAGTCAGTCGCTAAAGAGCTCCAAACTTCATGTGGCCTTCAGATTAGCTGAAGAACAGCGTAGAGAGCTTCATGGAATGGGTTTCCGTGGCTGTGCAGCTGCATCCAAGCCTTACATCACTAAGCACAATGCAAAGCGTTGAATGCAGTGGTGTAAAGCTCTGCCTCTGGACTCTAGAGCAGTGGAGACGTGTTCTCTGGAGTGACGAATCACACTTCTCCATCTGAAAATCCGATGGATGAGTCTGGGTTTGGTGGTTGCCAGGAGAACGGCACTTGTCTGACTGCATTGTGCCAAGTGTAAAGTTCGGTGGAGGGGGGGTCATGGTGAGGGGTTGTTTTTCAGGAGTTGGGCTCGGCCCCTTAGTTCCAGTGAAATGAACTCTTAATGCTTCAGCACCAAGAGATTTCGGACAATTTCATGCTCCCAACTTTGTGGGAAAAGTTTGGGGATGGCCCCTTCCTGTTCCAACATGACTGCGCACCAGTGCACAAAGCAGGTCCATAAAGACATGGATGAGCGAGTTTGGTGTGGAAGAACTTGACTGGCAACCCGACAGAACACCTTAGAGATGAATTAGAGTGGAGACTGTGAGCCAGACCTTCTCGTCTAACTTCAGTATTTGACCTCATATGTGCGCTTCTGGAAGAACGGTCAAAAATTTCCATAAACACACTCCTAAACATTGAAGCTGTTATAGCTGCAAAGGGTGGGACATTATATTAAACCCTATGGGTTAAGAATGGGATGTCATTCAAGTTCATATGCGCCTGAAGGCAGACGAGCGAATACTTTTGGCAATACTGTGTATCTAGACATGTTAGCAACCCATAACACATGGCTAACTTAATGGTTATCTGTACTTCGTTATTGTAAATAATTGGATCTATTTAACCAATAATCAATTTCAATTATTCAAAGCAAATCAATTTAGTTCCCAAAACAGACTTCCTTATATTGAGGCAATTTACAGAACTGCATTTGAATAAATATAAAGCAGAAATTATTTTATTTGGAAATAGTAATGTTTGCCACAGACTAGCTGCCTATCTGGATTCAAGAACCATAAAATCTAAAGAACTAGTATGTAACCTTGGTGTAGTAATGGACTCTGATTTAACAGTTTTAGCTGTTGTGTCAAAGCAGTTACTAAAGCAGCTTTTTATTAGCTTAAGAGCATCAACAAGATCACCAAGCAGACCTGGAGAACCTCATCCACGCCTTTATTTCTAGGATTCACCACTATAATGGTCTCCTAACTGGACTCCCAATGAAGCTACCAGAGTTCTGACTGAGTGCGTTTATATGCACTTAATAATCTGATACCTGCAGAAAACTCAGATTTTGTCAGTAATCTGATCATGTTTACATGCACTTGAGCAATCATCCAACCATCCATCCATTTTCTAAGCCGCTTCTCCCTCGCGGGAGGTGCTGGAGCCTATCCCAGCAGTCATCGGGCGGAAGGCAGGATACACCCCGGACAGGTCGCCAGTCCATCCTTGAGCAATCAGATAATGGAAAACTCCTGGTTTACATGAGTCAGACAGTAATTAGACAGATTTCTGCTTTGCAACCAGCCAATAAATTCACAGAAAAAATGCGACGCAAACCTAACGTAAAACAGATTTTTTAAAACGTCATGCTGCTTTACCTGGAAATATGAACATACATCATCTAGAAGCTGAAGAATATATAAATCCTTCATTTCGTCAAGCGTGTATTTGATTTCAGTGTCACTCCAATAGTGTTTTACTGCGTCTCATGGCAACACTGCTCGCTTTTTCAGAGTAAGAGTTCACATGCACCAAGAAATCTGACTATTGAGCTAAAATCCAGCTCTCTTTATCAGATTTCCTAATCAAGGTCATTTCTAGACCTTAACCCGATCTAAGAAATCATAGTATGCTGTTTACATGACCATTTAAATAATAGATGGCTGCAGAAATCGGATAATGATCGGACTATTGGGTGCATGTAAACACAGTTACTAGGAGTACAATAAGGGAACACATCATCCCCCATTGTTTAATCCTTACACTGGCTACCAGTCTGTTACAGAATAGACTTCAAGGTGCTGTTACTGATATATAAATCACTTAATGGTGCAGGAGTAGCAGCGATATGAGCTGAGCAGAAATCTCCGATCATTAGGTACTAGTCAGTTAGACCCGCCGAAGGTGAAGACTAGACATGGAGAAGCAGAAACATTAGAAGAGCCCAGACATTGGAAACTTTTAAATCTGTACTGAAAACGTTCTTATTTGAATAGCTTTCAGTTATGTTTAAAACACTTAGCTTTTCTAGCCCATCTCTTTCATAACAGCACTTATTTAATTTTGACTCTTTAATGATTTTCTCTTCGGAAATCTATTTTGTGGTTTAATCATGTTTTCAATTTCTATTCTCCTTCACCTTGTTTTTCTGTTCTCCTTTACTTTTTAAATGACTTTATACGGTAGGCAGGTATTGTAGGTTGGTATAGCGTAGTGGGTAATACCACTACCTCCCATACCCGAGACAGGAGTTCAATCCTCCACTGGGGTGAGCACCCTACACTATACCAATAAGAGTCCTTGTGCAAGACTCCTAACATTTGCCTACCTGCGTAAAAATAATCACACTAAGTTACTCTGGATAAGAGTGTCTGCCAAATGTCATAAATGTAAGATTTTTTCATTTGTAAAGCATTTTGAATGACAGTAGTGTATGAAAGGTGCTACATAAACTTGCCTTGCAACACAGGAATGTGCTGGTGAATGAAGCCCATTGTGCATTTAATCAGCTCCACTGACCATATAGAGGCACTAGTTCTACAATCACAGACTGCAGTCCATCATTTCTGCATGCTTTGTTAGCGGCGCCCCCCCTTCACCCCGTTTTGTAATGCTCAGGACCTTAATAGGACCACCCCAGAGCATATTATTTGGGTGGTATGTTAGTGTGTGTTGCGGTGGTTCATGTGGATCACATACAGCAGTGTGGCTGGTGCCAATTTTTTTTGTCTGAACAAGACCTTGTCTGTATGGCTTTTTCAGATCATCTACTCACAAGAAAGCCAGAGCCACAAAGAAAGGACAAAATGTGATTTTCTTCAACAGCAAAATACAGAATGTTACGCGTTCGTCATGTTATTGACAAAATGGATAAATACATCTATTTTAAAAATACTAATGGGCTCTTTGCATGCTGGTGCTTTGCATGCATCAGTGACCATTTTTTGTCTTGTTTTACATTTGTTTTGCAATAAACTGTTGGCATATCTTTTAAATACAGGTAAGGTCAAATAGTCAAGACAAGGTGTATGGAGTCAATCTTGCACACTCTCAGAAAAAAAGGTACTAAACTGTCAGTTGGGCCTTAAAACCACTGTAGTACCTTTGAGGGAACATTGACATTGTACCTTGATGAATGAAAAATACTGTACCTGTACAGTTCCTTTGTTTTCAACAGTGTAACTGGAATATGGCACAATTATATTCACTAACTAAAAGAGCTGAAGATGTAGCCTTGAAGATGTCATCTCATGACACCTGGGGTAGAACCCCAATGACAGTTTGGTACCTTTTTTTTCTGAGAGTGAAAGCTACAGGCGAATGAGACATATCGATACTTAGAGATCTGGAGATGCAGGCATTCACTGAACGTCTCTCAGCCAATCGCACTGCAAGGTCAGACCTACCTGTGGTATAACCATCAAAAACAGAGCAGTCTTAACAATAAATAACTGGAACATTTTTGTTAGTTTTTATTGCATGACGTTTCACAAACAGCAGGTAACTCTGCCCTTATCTTGAGTTACTGACATCAGATAATCCCTAAACACAACACTCTGTGACGTGAGGCTGTGACGCCTCAAAGACTTTGTGTACACTGACACACATGCTTCATCAACATTCATCAATCTGGTGTTATTTTCTAAACCTTTAATAAAAGACATACTAAACAGGGGAGAAATATATGCAGCTTCTGTTTCTATTGGTCTGTTGTTCAGGACAACCCTGATTTGCATAGATGTGTTCTTTGTTTAGCTATTAAATTCAGAGTGCCTGCTGGGATTTCTGCCAGTGTCATGTTAATTACACCTCAAAGTGATTATATGATTATTTACTGTTTTGCAGCAATGGGAAAATTCCCAGAACCCACAGGGTGTACACTTATCTACCTCTCTTAGGTAGTTTTGCATGGAGACTGCTGTTTAAGGCACACAGTGCCAACCGACCACATTTGAATAACACCACCATAATTAGACACTTAAAAGATATTAGCCATTAATAATGAATTACCTATTTAAAAGTACCTAAACATTAAGGGCTTACTTTCTCAAAAAGGATGATAATTTATTAATAAATTCAGTGAAATTCTAAACCTGAAATAAATGCTATGCCTACTGCCACCTTAATGTGTCAAAAATAAAAGACTGAAAATAAAACTCAATCAATAAATTAAAAATAAAGCATTGTTACACCATGGTAACGTATGGCGTTCTGTGCCGAAGTGCTGACAAAACAATGCGGCAGGAACTGAGAACCAAATCCAGATAAATCGCTACAAATAGTTGGTTAATGCAACCAATATTAAATTGACCAGTAACACAACGTGTTAAGTCTATAACAACCAAACAGTCAAATAGCGAATGTTGGCAGCTGGCAGCAGAAAACTTGAACAATTGGCAAGCCAAATGAACCCGTATGAACTATATAGTATTCAGTACTTGATTCAAATAGACCACAAAATCTGATAACTAAACAAAAAAACAAAACAGTGGATGTTCAAAACATCTGAGAAGTGAACTACTGCTCCAATGTGCAGAACAAAAATATGTATCCCTATTCGGACGGGATAAGTGTTCCATGGTTAGCTGGGGTAATGCCAGTTTACCTCAGGAAGTCTGTAATGTTTATGAGCGATTCACACAGAATAAGAAATCATGGTACAAATGACAGAGATGGGAGTGGCCAGTCAATTCCCTACAGAAAATAGTAGAAAAGATAGCACATTTAATTTATCCATTATTCTGTTTACCCTAACCATTTACCTTGCTGTCTGAAGAGAATGCAGTGAGTCATTAGCTTGAACTCACAGCAGATGGACCACTTCACATCACGAAACCTTTATCTTTTTCAGAAAACATTTTTTTCCTGTATTTTTTTTACATGTTCTGAGTTGATTTTAACTGTCGAGAAGAACAAGGCTGAAGTTGGCCTCCTATTTGCCAGCTTCTTATTCATATTTTTCCGTTCCACCTTAAATGGTGCAGCAGTTACATTCTGATGTCTCAGGCATTATAATATTAACTGCTGCACTAGTTAAGGTGGAATAGGAAAATTCAAACGTAGCAGGCTTCGGCTTCATTAGAGGACATGAGTAAATGCTTCTTTCAGTGTCTCCAAACTTTATCACATTCTGTGGAAAGGGATTTATTGTGTTTTCACTGACATGTCGATTTGCACCAGATTCATAAACCTAAGGTTGTTTTTATGGGTCGTTTTACAGAAGGTAGAGTCAGCAGAATCTTTCCTGACGCAGGAGCGCGCAGTCAGCAAAAATTACTGATATGGCGCTTTCAGACAAGACTGAAGTCACAGAGAAATGCTGGTAATAATTATATTACACCACCGACTTATGTAAATCCCATCCAAATAGGGCTAAACTTACACACCTCTAGTGTGAAAACCCGTTCCCCCACATCCCCTTGGTCCTGGACCTGAAGTAAAACCAAAAAGCAGTCAGTGAAACTCACAAAACCCCTTCATATGACTGTAGATTGAGTATCTCCTGAGCCAGTTTCTGAGAGTCCATTAAGTTCGGGAACATGTCCATGGCTCTGTCTACAAGACGGGCATTAAAAATGGCACGCAGTTTCTTTCGCAACTGTTCCCTTTCTGGCATTGGCTGACTAGTTTTTGGAGGCACCATGCCCCAGGGAGCAATCTCACCATGCATGGGGCTGGGGGAAGAAAGGTTGTAGCCGCCATATGGCTCAGACCAGTAACTATGTTGGTGGGGAGGCAGCCTGTTGTGGTGGTAGTCATGGGGGAGGCTGTATTGGGGCATGTTCATTGGCAGGTAAGAGGGGCCTCCTCCATAGGAGTTATATCGAGGCTGACAGTAGGGCATGGCTCCTGGGTTTTGTGAGGTAGCCATGTCCATGCTGTGGTGCTGGTAGCCATTACTGGAGCTCATGGACTTAAGGGAGCAGCAGCTGCACGGTTGGCTGACGGACGGCAGGGGCCGGTGCTTACTGCCAGGCTGAGACTTTGCATTTCTGTATTCTCCCCTATGCATGTGGTCACAGTTGCTGCCGTTAAGCTCAGTGTACTCGTATGAGCCCAGGCCCGAATCCAGGAGCTCCTGAGAGGAAGTGTGGAAAGAGTCCAGACTTGTTGGAGAGTAGTGACCAGGCCGCTCACGTTTTGATGGGAACTTTCTCTGAGTGGACTGTGGCCCACTCTTTAATACTGGCACATTCTCACTAGTATGGGCTTTCTTGAGGGGCCCCTTCAGATCCAGGGTGAGTTTCTGCTCCATGACCTCCTCCAGAGAAGTACCGCGGCCTGCTGATGTCGATCTTTGTGGCGAGGTTGGGATCTTAGCTTTCTCTCGCAACTCATCTGCCAAGGAACGCTGGGACTGTTTGGCTCGCTCTGGGTGGCTGAACTTACACTTGATCCCATAGGTGCATTTTTTACCTGACAACAAAAAGCAAGAAAAATAGATTATTATTCGTTTCTGAGCCTGAAAGAGACGTCTCATATGACCACCTTATTCACAGTTAAGCGTCATGATAAGAGAAAAGTAGGGGAGGGAAAAACAATCAATTCTTAGATGCATTGCGATTCTCTCTTGAAAGACTGTGAACCGATTAACAAAACCAGTGTTTCTCAAACAGATCCCCCTGGATTTCCGCTCCAATGCAACTCAACACATGAAGAATACAGCAAAAATGTGAGTTGTCTGGAGGTGCCCTTAGGACCACTTTGAGAATCGCTGCATAAAACAATAATCAGACTTTTATTTAGGCTCTGCATGTACTATAAAATAACCTCACACACACGCAGAGACATTATGCCCCAACTGGCTTGCAGGAAGGGAAAAAAGGACATATGCAAATGCATATGCATCATGATGGATCTAGAATCACTGTATAAATGCATCTTGTCAACCTAAATCAAAATCAAATTGAATCATCAAGTTCCCACCCTAGACAACGGTATATGCCTTTGAAATGCCTGCTGTATTTGTGTGTGTTCTTGGAGGAGCAGTTATCACAAATGGATGAATGTTAACTGCAATGCAAACAAGATTGTGTGATTTATCACCCACTAGAAGCGAACATATCAGATTACAGCTCCAAACTCCCTGTGGCAACGAAGAAACCACACACCACATTTACATACCATAAAGGATTATACTTTCGTTTGGACCTGTAGACACCTGTTAGGTAGCTATACAATATTTGCATATGAGGTGTTTGTTCTTTTTAGAACAAAGTTAGCGACGACTTCTCAGAATTACCGTAAGGGCAGGGCAGTCGCTTAGGAGCTCGTGGAGTCTTGCGGAGAAAGTTGTCAAGAGTAGGGCCATGTCTCCCGAGGGGATCGTCTGGAGGCATAAACCTTGGGAGAAGATAAAGAGCAAGCGGTGAGAAGGAAAATTATGAGCATCAAATGACCTTTAAAATTTCATCAAAATTTACGTTTTATGGTCGCGTTCTGTTTCAGTGGGTGAATTTATAAGGAATTTTTATAAGATCAATATTAATGCACAAAATGATTCAACTTGTCTGTTCTAACACACTGGGTTCAGCTCACTAGTTAACTTCCATGTAAATTTAGTGTCCATTTTTGCCTTTTAACCTGCTCTTCTCCATTGACTTCACAACATCATTACATTTATTTTAATATAGAAAGAACATTCAACAAAGCTGAAATTGATAGCCATTTGTGTCACAAACTACACTCTTAAAAAGAATGTTCTTCAAGGTTTATTTAGTAAAGAAAATGATTCTACATAAAAGCATATAAATATGGGATGTATAAATTATACATTTATTATTTCATATATATACCCTAACCCTATACACACACACACACACACACACACACACATACATACATACATACATACATACATACATACAGCATAGGATAGGACCTATATAGAACACTCAAAGAACCCTTTGTGTGATTAAACGCTTCTTTGCATCATTAAATGATTTTTCTTCTAATTGATGGACATCCTTAGAACATCCTACAGATGGTTCTATATAGAACCTATTTGAAAAGTGTTCTATATAGCACCAAAATGGCTCTTGTTATGAAGTCAAGCTTGTACCAATAGAAGAGCCCTTTTTTGTGCTATATAGAACCCTTTTCAAAAAGGTCTGCATCCACAGCATATTCTCAATGTGAAGAACCCTTTCACAATGCAGAGAACCCTTTAATCCCACAGAGGGCTTTTTGAGTAGAACCATTCCTTCTTTTTAGGAATGTAGGGGGTTCATATTCTTTTTTCAGCCTACACTGTGGAAACACATTTAGAACACATTTAGATAAGGTTCTTCAAGGGTTCTTCAGTGAAGAAAATGGTTCTATATAGAACCATGAGCCCTAGAAGAACCATTTTAAATAATTCAACAACTGTGAATATGACTGTAGGAACTCTGAGGCACTGTGTGTATGCCTACAACAACAAAAGCAGCATTGAGCTTACATATACAGAAAATACAGTAGCACACAGAAAGCTCCAGTTTCACATGCTGACGATGGGACATTATGTAAGACAGAGTTAAGTCAGCTTTGAACCTTCATGCTACCTTCACGCTAACCTTCAGGTTTTTCAAGGTAAGCAAATACGCCAGCATGCGATGCGTGACCTACTTGTCGTTGACGAAGGAGTACATGAGGAGCCTCTCCTCAATGAAGCGTTTCCACTCAGGCTTCTCCCCCTGTAGGTCGCGGTAGGTGTCATTGGACACAATGATGCCATCTGACTCATATGCCAACTTGACGATGAAGCGGTCATCGTAACAGACCACCCGCTTTCCGGCCACACGTCTAGAAGGCGTGAAAACGAGAATCTTTTTCTTCTCCAGCTCCCGAAGAATGCGCTGATCTGTGGCAAATCAACCGAAAACAGACACAAAGACATTTGGTTTTGTCCATATACTTATTTATACAGCAATTCAAAGCTTAGTGTGGTGCAAAATACATTTCCATATAAAAGAAAATCAGTGATAAATATAATACTGATAAAATCAAGTCCTGAGTATCACAGTATTTTTGTTTTCCTCTCCTAAAGAACCTCTAAGATCATACTTGAGACATAAATGAATATAATGACTCCATTCTGAATAATAAATTGTTACACTCTTAAGTATTACTGTTATGTCCAAAAAGCTAGTGAAAACAGCATGGGATGGTCCCTAAATGTTAATGTTAACCTCTTATGCTCGTCTGTATATTCTGGTTTATCCATCTGAATTTACGTGACCAAATCATAAGGCAAATTATTCAGTAACTGCATGAAATAAATGTACATTTTTATTTATTTATTTTTGTAAAAGCTCGCCTCAAATGAAAGAAAACGTGTTTTATGATCACACATATTGCTTTATGCTTACAATTATACTGCTGAAAGCCAAAAATCTCAGGCGCTGTTTGTATTATTTTATAGTAATCATTTTTATAGAGCAGATCACTGAAGAGATGCATCCGTTTACAGTTTATAGCCCAGATTTGTGGAAAAGCGCCTCAACTTTCAGTAGAAAAAAAAATGCTTTCAGCTTCTTTTATTATAAGGGTTTAAAATGACATCATCTATTTGACTGGAAGGAAGAGTTACAGCCTCATATGACGCCCAGCTTCTGAATGTAGCTTATGAAATATGAAAGTTATGGATTTTTTTTAATATGGCTCGATCAGCAAACTGAACAAACTGTGAAAGAGGGTCCATATTATAGGAACTTCCTTTCTTTGTGATCTGACAAAATAAGGGTGAAATAAGATTTTTCACAAATTCGCATTACAGAAGCGAATCTTATCTGAATTAAGGAATATTATGTTATCTGACAGCATCTTATCTCGAGCTAGCAAATCTTAACCTACCTGATCAAAGTCAACAATAAGCTGTTGCCTAGCAACCAACCATACGCGCACAGCTGAAACGTAAACGTGTAATCAAAATAATCAAGCCAGTTCGGAGAAGTTGTAGTGAGGAGAATTACCGTTCTGTAATTCTGTAAAGGTTTCTCAAACACTAAAGGGAACTGAATGGGTTAAAATAGAGCACTTGAACAAAATCATAGTTTATATAAAATGATATATTAATTTCCTGAACACAGAATAGCATAAAACATTTTATAAATATAAACATTTATAAAACATTTATAAAATATGCCGTTATATTTTTAAGAGCTTTTGAACACTGAGGACTTACACACAGAAGCCTGTTTTTGATATAACAGGGGAAATAGGAAGAGGCCAGGTTCCCGCTGTTACTGATGAAGAAAGGTCAAAGACCACTAAAGCACGATGAACTAAAGTTAGAAATATTGTGAGCGTGCCTCCTGCTGTTTATCAGAGCTCTTCAGTTTCACCTTGAGATTCTCAGGTGCTTTAGCCTAGCGCGCTAACGTTATTCCTCCTAATAAACCTCCTCAAAGCACTGTTTTCAATGGGGATAAATGTCAGCTCATTATACTACACTCTTAGCAAAAGGGGTTCCATATAGCACCAATAGGGGTTCTTTGAAACATCAGTGAAACCCTTTTTGGTGCTTTAGAGAACCCTTTTCAAAAAGGTTATATAAAGAACCATCCATAGCATATTCTCCATCAATCAGAAGAAGAGTTTCACAATGGAAAGAACCCTTTAGTCATGCAAAGGAACCCTTAAAAAAGTGCCATTATAGTGAACTTTGCTGCCAGTCACTGCATTAACGATATAAACCGACAGTTAAATCAGGAGTTATGACACCTTTCATGGTCAAAGTTAAGACAGATGTTTCTGTAACAATGTTTCCTTTTCAGGATAAGATTATGAACATAAGACGTGTTCTGTAATAGATTCTGTTATGGCAACTTAACAGATAAGATTTTGGAATTAATAAGTTTCTATAACATGGCTCCAGGACTGTTTACAACCGAGCGTTTTCTGCTATTGGTAACTATAAAACATGCCTGTGTCTGTTTGGCCTGTTCAGAACTTGATTGGATCCTGTGAGGAAAAGCTGCTGTGACCTGTGTCTCTTTACTTCAGTCACAGACATTTAGTTGATGGCTAAAAAGTGAGTATGCACTGTTGGAGAATCAGCACCAGTATCTGCGCAGTGTCGGCACATCGTCACTCTTCAGTCTACTACTCTTTGCTTATCATTATTGCACTCAACTGGAAAACTTCTTTCAGCTCCAGGTTTCTTACTACACTTGCCATTTCAAACAGCTTTGCTAATCAACAATCCAAGGTACACATTAAAAGTTTCCTTGGGCCCGTTTCACACATGCTACCTCTGCATGGCACGAGTGACGTGGAATGTCTTGCTTTTCATTTCGGCATTCATGTGAACAGGTCAATGCTTTCACACAGGCTGTGTGTACCGAGCGTCCCAGTTACAGCACTGAACAGTGCGATACGTAGAGAATGGAGATAGAACCACAAAATACAGACCTGGACAATAAAGAGAATGGAACAGAAAAGCAAATAAAAAAATAAAACAAACATTCTTTATTGACCTGGGTATATTTTAGTTTGTCCATCTGAATTTACATGACTGAATCACAAGGCAAATTATTCATTCTATTCTATTATTATTCTATTATTCATTATTCATATTATAACTGCACAAAATAAATGTACATTTTTATTTTATTTATTTTTTTGGTAAATCTCCCCTCAAATGAATAGTAAATGTGTTTTAGGATCTAATACATACTGCTATATGTTTACAATTTACTGCTGAAAGCCGTTATTTTTCATCTGTGTTACTATATAATTTTTACAGAGCAGACCACTGAAGAGACGCCATCTGCTTATAGTTTATAACCCAGATTTGTGGAAAATGGGTCGACTTTCAGTAGAGAAAAAAAAAAAAAATACTGAGTTCAGCTTCTTTTATTATAAGGGTTTAAAATTACATCATCTATTTACAATCACCATTTAGAATGTTGTACTGGATAAACAAACATGCCATGGTCTTTCATAAATAATATATATACCCAGAGCGACTGATTTGACTATTCACGGAAAACAGAATGTCTATAGACCTTTCTTGCTGCACCACTACTACTGTAACAGTCATGCTGCTGCTATGCTCACCCCACGCAGAGGTAGTGTGTTTAAAACAAGCCTCGGGAGCCAGAATGTAATTGCTGCATCATCTAAGGTGGAATGGAAAATTTAAAGCTGACAAATAATATCAGTTTTGTCCAAGGCAGCCTAACCAACCTCCTTTTTTTCCCAGTTCTAAGAGATGAGCAGCAGTCAAGACAAAATTTTTAGGAATGTCATGGATTGTGGTTTTAAAAAAAAAATAAAAAAAAATAAAAAAATTATTTATATATATATATATATATATATATATATATATATATATATATATATATATAAACACCATCTGCGTATAGTTTGTAACCCACCCACTACACATACATACATACATACATACATACATACACACACACACACACACACACACACACACACACACACACACACACATATATACACACACACACACGCACACACCAGGAAACACAGTCCATGTCTGTGAACAGCCTAAGGAATTACATAAAGTCCTATCTAGTCAAGCAAAGAGTATAATGACAGCCCCGTTTCTCTGCAGCTTGCAGGAAGTACTGAAGCACTAAAAAAGCCCCTGGGTAAGTCATGTAAACAGGTCCATAGATCAGAAACATTCAGGCTGGCTTGGAAGGGAAATAAACGGAGTAGGGTTTTTCCTGGCAATTTATGCAATTACATTTCCTAGACCAAAGAGTTGTGTAAGACAGGCTTTTTTAGCTGACCTATGTAGTGAATCAGTACTTTGCCACTACGGCTCCACAGCACATTCACTCGATGAAAGACGGAGTCTGTTAATATACAATTACAACCACATTCCAAACATCTAAACTTTAATCCTCTGCAAGCCTTATAAACAAGAAAGTTCACAAAACCACGTTGCAGTGTGAGCCATGTATCTGTGGGCCCTCTTATGCCCAATCAGGAATCACTCACATGGCTCTTTCTGGTTCCTCAAATATTATTTATTAGCATGGTGACAAACATATCACTGATATATTACAGGTCATAAACTGTCATGGAAAAACTCATGATAACCTGGTCTGTCACAATTATTACAAAACCGTCCAACCTCAATTATCTCAGGTGATCACAGTTATTTATGACTACAATAACTTTGCACATTCGTTAGGTTTCTGCAACAAGTTTGTGTTGAGTTGTGGCAAATAAATGTAAATACATAACTGAGAAATCAAGGGGTTCATGAAAGTTTTACCTACTAACTGGGTGCTCCAACACATTTGGAAGGCAATGCTAAGTAATGCTGGTGTATTTGCCGGCTAATTCTAATATTCTTAGCATGTATGCTAGCAGAATGAGTCGGTGTTTTTATTATTTTTTCACTCTCACGTAGCTCTTCCTGACTCTACACGATTCTTTGTAGCAGTTTATCGCATTATTTAGATAGTAACAACAAGGAAGCAAAATGGCTCATCAGCCAATTTGACCAGTTTAGGCTTTTTTTCAGAAGCTGCATTCAATGAATAATGACACTGTTAATCGCTATTATTATGTTAAAAATTGTGTGTCAGCTACAAAGTTTATGTCTTTTGAGAGATCAAACAGAAACCCCAACTCTAACAAAAAGGGCATATTCAGTTCTGATGGTGGGGATAACCTCAGCCGCCAGAGTCATATTAAGACATGTGGAAATCGCCCACAGGTCTAAATCCTAATGAGTTAGACTGCATCACATGAGGTTATGTTAGCTAGAATACGGGGCAAAGGGCCTGTGGAACTGGGAATGTGGGATTATTTCATGGATCATCTCACTTCTAACTAACAGCATGATTAAGAGACTAGAACTAAGAGGTGTTTGTATACCTTATTATTTCACTCTATTATTACTGAATTATTGACAATTTATATGTGTGTATGTGTGTTTTTTTAAACTCTGTGAGAAATTGAGGAGGTACATCCCCTCCATCCACTCCACAACCTTAAAGAATCAAAACCCTAACTGTATCAGGGGACGAGCCATATGTCTGGAGAAGTGAAGTTTATTTGCGTGCAGGTACCAGACACCTAGCCAGCCCGTAAGACACTGATGCAATTTTAGAGCAGTACTGATGCCAAGATTAGGCTCAGCCTATTCATGACAAGTGACCATGTAGGGATAAACAACAATAGGCAGAAGAATGTTCTAAATACAGTCACAGTACAGCACACAATACAGAATATAATGACATATAGCACAACACTAAACGCGTTAGAGAGCGGTACATTTCTACAACCTGCACCAACGGTTTTAATAATTCCCGACGACAGGTTTCACTGCATTTCAGTTCATCTGTTATACCAAATCTTCAAATTGAACATTCTGAGAGTAGCACTGCTTCAGGTGAACCTGTGGATACTGTCGATATAGCTGTTGTCTGCAGCTTTATGAGGCAAATCAGGACTGGGTGAATTTTTTTGATTGTTTTGTTTCAAACCATCATATCATGTCACACAATCAACAGTAACATCAGCCAACATGTGTATTTTCTTTAGAAACCCACAAACAAGTTTTTCTGATTGAACAGAAGGTAATCACTTTTTCTGACAGACAGTAAATGCATTAATCTTAAGCAATTACTAGCTAAAAAAAAAACAGTGTGTGAGATGAGTGACAGGTGCAATTACGTTTTGCAGCTACAGCCATCTTTTATGCTACTTTGATTTAGATATGTACACAGTGGTGAAGTGTTACTCATCCTTTACTCTCAAAAACATTAACCAAGTGGGTTGTTTGTCTTGCATTTAATTTGTTATCTGTGCTTCTCTGTTACGTGATTAACTGAAATTGTTTGACTTCAAACAACTTAATTTCCTGTTCATGTACAAGACAAACAGTATGCGGACATTTAATAAAAACTAATTTATTTAATCGTCTTTAGGAATATGCCCGCTATGACAAATGGGTCAAACTTTCCTTCTCCTACAGTATCAGCAGGGTCACTAGCTCCCACGCTGACTTACAAAAGCACAAACACACCATCCTTAGTTCTTACACTAATCCTTAGTTTCAATGCCCAATTTAGTGTTTCTTGCTGTAAAGCACTGAATTTGAGAAGATAATGAGGGAAATGAGCTGCTAGTTGGAAATATTGTATATTAGAAGTGACCAACTGATACGGTTTCTTAGCCACAGCTACTGTAAAATTCCAAATTATTTGAGATAACTGCAGTTATATAAGCTGACTGCAACCACTGTCCACAGTCAGTTGATTTCAAAATCATATTACACTGCAATGAGCAAAATGTGAACTGGGTGCGCTGGGTTGAGTCAAAAAGATGTAAGTGAAAGAAGGTAAATGCACTCATTATGATATATTGTGGATATATTGTGGATATATTGTGTGAATCATTAAAATTTCTAACATGTTAACGCTGTGGAGGTTTGGTGCCATATTTGGTACTACAGCAAAAATTTCCCATACAAAAAACAAACAAACAAACCAAAACTTTGTTGTACTACAAAAATATGGCACTAATCTTCTACCACTATCACTAAAATTCTATCATAACCAGGGATTGATAGAGTTTTTCTTTGCATACTAGATCACCTGCACCGTGCACGATTTTTTGTTGTGATTGAAAGACGTTGCCCTACTGAGTCAGACGCTCTGATTGAAACGCTAAAATATGGGCACGCTAAAGACCTGAAAAAAACCTTTTTAAAAAGTCGCCTCTGACTGGGTCGTGTTTACGTTTTTTTTTTTTAAGACCACGTCATACATCTTTGTGTATTAACGTCACACTTACGGCTCAAAAACAAAGTCCAGCTCGATGTTTAGGTCTCAAACACAAAATCAACATTGCATCAACATCTCCTCAATTCTAGCTTCCTATAAATACCAGTCCTTCACTCCTCTTTCCCGTGACGGAATTTCTCACCTCACCTCCTTCCTCTTCTTCTTCACTTTGTCCACGCCTGCACATGATCTTTAATATAGAGTGAGGTTCCCCCCATCTCACCTGTGATTGGTACATCCGGCCTGGGCTGCTCTCGCCTCCAGGAGGGCACAAACACCGTAACATCCTCGTGACCTCGGTCCAGGAAGTACTTCACAGCCAGCTGAATTCCGAGGCAGGAGAAAACTTCCTTGTTGCCGTGGCTGAAAGGAAGGCAAAACATGTTACTGGAAATTGGCTAATAGCCAGTCATTGCTCCAGAACAGTTCCTATAGATCTGGGCATTGAGCAGGAGGTAAAAAGCATCTCTGTAGTGCAACATAATATTAATCAAGGCAAGATTTGATTGTTAAAGTGAATACGTTTTGTTAGCCAAAGACAAACATGAAACTGTGTACCAGAACTGGGAAAGGGGTTCTGTTAATGTTTCACCAACAGCCTTCAAGGGAATTCCACCATGCTAGTGTTCTGCTGAACAGGGACAGGCCCATGGCTTCTCAAAGCTAAGCAGTGCAAGTCAGAGAGGAGAGGGTTACTATGCAGTCAGGCCAGTTCTGACTTTGTCTCTTTCGTCTCCGTCTCTTCAAGGAAGGGCGGAGGCCCCAATCTGCATAGCAGTGGATTTGCATACAGAGGTTTATTAGACATAGTGGAGTATGTTGGGAAAAGTGGGTCATGCGCCTGTGGGTATCTGGGAATGGCCCTCAGGTCGATTAAACTTGTTATCCAGCCGTCTAAAAATCAGACAGCGAGCACCCAGACTTCAGCGCCTCAATTCCAACTGTGTTTCCAAAAAAAAGTCGGGACACCGGGCAAAACGTAAATAAAAACAGACTGCAGTGATGTGCAAACAATCATTTAACCCCTATATTTAAATGAAACGCCACAAAAACAACATATCAAATGTTGTACTGAGAATTTTTATTGTTTTCTGAAAAATCATGCCTGTTCTGAAATTGATGCCAGGGTTGTAACGGGGTCATACATACATTTTTTTTTTTTACACTATGGTCACTATGAGATGAGATCATGAGTGTCAAAAAGAGAAGAAAAAGACCGAACATGCTGAAATCACTATCAGGAAGTTCCACGCACTGCCACTGATTGAACATGTGTGACCGAAGAGGAAACATATCTAACAGATCTCAAAAACAATTTCCAGTGTGCTGTTGAAGGGGTTAAGAGGAACTATGTCAAAAATACATGACTGTGTGACAACTGCGGAAAGCCTGCCTACAAAAACAGGAACAAAGGTCACAAGACAGCTCATGAATAGAAACATATGGGACCTGAGACTAAACAGCCACTTGAAAGCAGCAAAAGTTTCGCAGAAACTGCGTGTTATGACTTTCATGAAGGGGATGTTTGTGACAGGAGTACCAACATGAGCGGGTCATTAAAGCCCGGAGTGGAGAACACTCTAATAAGCTGCTGTTCCTTTCACCTGGGAAGCTTTGTGCCCTCAGGCCGTTAACAACCGCTCAATTCCCAGCTAAACTGTACACAACATGTAACTGGAATTCCAAGAACAGGACAAAGGATAAAAATGCTGACTCACCGTTAATGTATATATACATATAATATCTGGTGTTTTCATTACTTTGCCTTTCCCTCAAACAGATATTCCACCTAAATAATAGCACAACCAGCCTTTCAAAGTAGTCAGCTTCAAATTGGCAAAACAAACACAATAGTATTATTTGATTATTGCCCCTGGGTCATATTTACCCTCATATAACCAGCCATGCAAAGACAAATAAATAAATAAATAAAATGAAATACTGCATCTAACGCTCTACTACTTCGCATCAACACAAACGTTGCCACTTTAGTTTTTTTTCCATGAATTAAAAAACGACTTCATGTAATTTACTTCTTAACACGATAAAATCTGATTTACACCACCATTCAAATGTTTTGCCAATGTTTTCAATAAAATAAAACTAGAGTTTTTAATAATTCTAATGGGCCAGTCCTGTGCAACATGACAGGTTTCAAATAATTAGTAGGAAGCTAAAAGAAAAGAAAATGAAATGATAAAGAGAATGAATGATAAACAGCCCCCCCCCCCCCCGCCCCCCCAAAGAATGTAGAGTGGTAGTGTATGTTACAGTAGATGTTCAATGTCTTGTTGAACAATTACGCTCTTTAAAATAAAAGCCAGCAACAACCCAAATTAGCTGCATATCTTAAGGATCAATAAACGTGAACAACTGTCATATAATAATCTCATATATTTATAATGCACATAATTTTCATATAAAAACAAAGAAAGAAACTTAAAACGTATTGCAGCATAATTTTAATATAAGCTGTCAGTGCTGTGTAAATGAGAAAGGTCCAAGACTGAAAGTAAAGGTAATTATGGATATTTGAAGTAATATTTTTCATTTTTTTCAAAATTTCTGCATAATTAAATGGTTAAGGAATAAATCAGTCATTCAGAGTGGTCTGGTTTAGAGATTAGAGTCAGTGTTGTTCACAGTGGTGGTGATAGGAACATGATGTCAGCTAAATTTAACAGCTCTAAAAAGATCCCTCACAGAAAGTTATTACATGAACAAGGTATGAATATTAAACATATTTTTAAAGCCTTTCAAGGCAAATCAGTCCCCAAAAATCTTTTTTTTCCAGATTTACCATTATCAACATTACAAATACAAACAAACACAATGGCTATATTTTGCTATCATTACCATGTAATGATAACTGGAGGCAGTTGTGGGCTGGAGGTTAGGGAACTGGCCCTGTTGCCGGTTCGATCCCCAGCACCGACAGTCCATGACCGAGGTGTCCTTGAGCAAGACACCTAACCCCCAATTGCTCCCCGGCTGCCGTGGATAAGGCTGCCTACCACTCTAGGCAAGTGTGCTCACTGCCCCCTAGTGTGTGTGTCTTCACTAGTGTGTGTATGTGGTGTTTCACTTCATGGATGGGTTAAATGCGGAGGTGGAATTTCACCGGTTGTGGGATTAAAAAAGTATCACTTAACTTATTTAGTAAGTAGATGAACAATGTACTGTAATTATCTATTTATGGCTTTTTTGATGCATTATTTATCTTGAGATTTGGTCACTTTTCAAATAAGAGGCATTCTAAATATTATTATATCTAAATATTATTAATATGATCATAATCTCCAGCTTTCTCAGTCATTCTAGAGATATCAGCAGCTCTGTTCATCACTGAATTATGCAGAAATGTTCAACAACCAGCGGAATTGCTCTTTTAAATATCCAATACTCGAGAAATATGCAGAAACAGAAGTTATTATTATTGTTGTTATGGGATATGAGGCACTCTCACCTCATAGCTACGTTGCTGCCGTCAATCACTATAGGTCTCAGGGCGTCGTCATCTTCAGCGGCCTCCTCCTGCTCCACTGGTAAAGACGCATTCTTACTGCTGCCTTCACCACGTGAAACGAGCGCCGGGGCAAGGTGGGCATCTTCTCTCTCCTCAGTTTCGGCTCCTGCCCGTATCAGCTCTCCCAAAACCCTATTTGTGTCCGTGTTGAGCCCCAGTTTCAGCAGGACGGCCCTGACCTGCGTTTGGGAGAAGCCCAATTTCCGGAACAGGTCCAACTGTGTCTGGAACTCAGAGCTCAGGTTCTCAGGCTCCTCTGGGGTCGGGCTGGGCCTAGTCTGGTCCATTCTACTACTACAGGAAACAGAAATTTGGGGCAGAGAAGACAAAGATCCCCATGCATGCGTGTCTGGGTGGATGGAGGATTGCCCCGAGGTGCTACAGGAGACAGGCCAAACATACGCATCCAAACCGTAGGGTAGGGCAGGGATGGGGCCAATGCTTGTACTCATTTCCCTAATGAAGGCCTTCTCATTGCACACACACCTGAAAATACATGAAACACACTCATTTTTCATATTCTGACACATTTTGGGCCAGCACTGAAGCACATATAATTGTTTTTCAACTTGTTTTTACCCCTTGGAACTAAACAGGCTGTTTCTATTACTGTGCCTTTAAGATGGATTTACGTAAACGAGCTCTGTTCTGATTGGCTGCCCTGCGTTAAAATGCTGTGTAAAAAGCATGTGAATGGGCAGAGCTAAACTGCTGTGGACTGAACAGTAGGATAAACACTAGTGTTCAAAGCATGTTAATATTAATATTATATATATATATATATATATATATATATATATATATATATATATATATATATATATATATATATATATATATAAATGAACCATCATTATAGAAAAATGTATAACTGTTCACATTTCTTAATTTTTTACAGCTGCATTCAAATGAGCTGAAATCTGTAATCTTTGCATCATGTAAGTGTTCCTCAGATTGATGGGGATTGTGCTGCAGATGGTTCTATACAGAACATTTTAGAAACGGGTTCTATATAGAAGAACCCTTTTTGCCAAGGATACTTTGAGTGTTCATGGTTTAAGTGTGTAGAATACCCACACACACACACACACACACACACACGCACACACACACCCATACATATATTATACACACACACACACACACACACACACACACACACACACACATACATACATACATACATATATATATATATATATATGAATAAACATGCAGACGGACAAGAAGGCAGATAAACCCTTTTGGTGCTACATAGAACCCTTTTCAAAAATGTTCTATACAGAATCATCTACAGCACAGTCTATAAAACCCATACATGGAAACTAAGCTGTAAAAACAGCCCGTTTTGAATGTGATCTCACGAGAACCAACTCACATACTGCCTAGAGCAGCAGACTCTGCCCATTCATGTCGAAGTTCTAAGGAGTGTTTTAAGTTTTCAGCACTTTCAGAATGAGGCACAATGTGGTACAATCAACCAGAACAGATGTATCTTTACATCAGTCTTAAAGGCACAGAAACAAAAACAGCCTGTTTAATTCTGAGCAAGGTTGGAAAATTGTCATGTAAAAATGAAATAAAACCATATTTTTGGTACATAAAACCACACAAATGGTATAAGCAGACCTCAAAGAAAAATAAAATGCAGGTAAAAAGTAGCATACGGGTCCTTTCAGTTATTAATGTGTGGCTTAGAAGAACACAGGTTTGGTTCTCATCACCTGATTTAATGTAAATGGGGACTGATTAGATAAAGTGGGTAGCTTAACATATCATGTCAGATGGTTTCTTCCCAGTATGGTTACAATCAGTCTATCAATACAAATACCTGCTCTGTATTTGAAATGTTTGCTAAAGAATTCTCATTTAAAACAATGAACCCTTTTCTCCCACTCTAGCTTTACTGAACTAGACCAATGCAGTATAAAGTGGGACAAAATGTGCTAAAACTCATAGCAGAAAGGTCTGCTTCTCTCTGCAGCACCAAGGCCGAAATCAAAGTGACCAAATAGGAAATCAAGTAAAATGCCAGTATGGCCTAAACAGCAAAGACGCTGAAACTCTGTACTTTCCATTGCTTGAGGAGACTCATTGAAGACATGGACTCTCTTAACTGGTACACATTATCTGAATGTCATTTTTTTGCCTTGTAAAAGTGAAAAACACCAAAAAGGAGAGAAAACAACTTCATCCTCGAGCAAAAACGCTGCCCTTTTGTCCTATTAATGAGTTTTCTGCATTTCCAGCTAATAAACAAGTGTCATCCTAAGCAACAGGTTCATTTTCACATCCATTTTCATCAGGAAGTTTCAAGAGAACGTTAGCATCTATATTTTTAGAGGTACAGTTTCCGCTTAGATCACCTGATGCGCTCACCAAAAGTGCAAGTTCAGACAAAGGAGGCCAAAATTTAAAATGAATTGCCCACATAAGGACACAATAAAAATAAATAAATAAATAAAACAGGTAAAAGTCAAACTAGCTAAACTTAACTAGGCCACCATTCATTTTTCAGCTGTTTTACATGAATTGAAAACACTGTCAAACAATCGGGACATCAGACGTTCTGCTGAGTTTGGGATTCAAATGGGATTGTTTGCGGCTTGGACGTATGTAGAAGTGTTTAGGTGGCATTAGTTGCTGCATAAATGTGTTCAGATCAGGTTTTGTGCTGTATAGGCCTAGTTAGAACAGCTTTGATTGCACTGTTTGCTGTTTAGACCTGTTTCAGATTGCATTATATGCTGTTTAGATTGGAGATATTTGTTGTTTAACCCTAGTATTATGTTAGATCTGTTTAGATTTTACTATTTAGACCGGTTTCAACTGTTTAGTTAGTATCATCTGCTTACATCTGTTTAGATCATGTCATGTGCTGCTTGGACTTGGTTAGAGTGGTTCAGATTGCATTATATGCTGTTTAGATTGGAGATATTTGCTGTTTAACCCTAATATTATGTTAGATCTGTTTAGATTTTACTATTTAGACCCGTTTCAACTGTTTAGTTAGTATTATCTCCTGCTTACATCTGTTTAGATCAGGTTATGTGCTGTGTAGTTTGGATAATTAGCTTTTTTTTTTTTAGCGAGGCATTATTTGCTGTTCAGACCTAACTGGAACTATTCAGACTGGGTGTTTCTGTGTTTTGAACCTGTTCAAAGGCGACTGCGAGATGTTTAGAGGTGCTAAGATACAATACTTTGCTTTAGGCTTTGTTGTATTACAGTACAGGCTGTTTATACCTTAAAGAAAACTATCCTAGTAACGCTAACGAGCGACTAAGTCTTTACGTATGAAAACGTAACTAGCTAGGCTACGTTACTCTTAACTGTAAACTTGACCAAGACCGGACTCACCTTCGGAAGTCTTCCCTCAAGTCCAGTGAGAGGGTTAGTGAGAGTAAATGTCTCTTTCTAAGCGTATCCGTAAAAATTGTCACCCACCGGGACTTTCCAGCGTCTCTCCCTCTGAGAGCGGGCGTTAACGCCGCTAACGTTACCTGCAGCGTTCACGCCACTCCCTTACGTTCTACCGCACAAGTCCCGCCTCCTACGGTGTGATTGGCTAGTAGTGTCCTGAGCCCAAAGCTACAATTGGTTCGTAGTGTCAACCCTCCTGCGCCACGATTGGCTGGTGGTGACACGAGCCGTAGAGCACGTTTGGCTCGTAGTACCAACTCTCCTCATTTTTGGCTAATAATTTCGATCAAATTTGTCCAGAAGGGCTCGTCCTCACATTCATGTGTGAAAGGTGAGAGCTATATTTTGAGAGAAAAAAAAACTTTTTTTTTTTACAATTATAATTGCAATATAACTATGAAATATATTATTTAAATGGCATAAAGAAAACAAATGCCAAATAAATATTATATAATATATAACGAAAGTTGTCGAGTCATTTGTGTAACTGAGCAACAAGAAAAAAAAATCTCTTATTTTGAAATCACACTCACGACATCACTTGACTCCCTTTTACCACTGTGGAAAAGCACATGGTAAGCACATGGTTTTTCCTAATGTAGGAAGCTAGTGTTAGCTGCTTTCTTAGGAAGAATGAACAAGAACTGTGTCATACACTGATTCTTGAGTGCAGCATCAGATCGTAACTGATTTCTAACTGCCCTAAGGGCAGATATTCACCGTAAACATGAAGTTCAAACATGAAGCTGTTGTGACAGCTTAACTGATGATTTTGTATTTACATACATTTTTCTTTGGGCTTCACAGGAGGGTCGCACTAGCCACTTCTGGCCACCTCTTGAGTACAGGGCAGGGGACTTGGGTATGAGCGTTGTTAAACCAATTTTAGAGGGGCCTTAGCCCCTAAATGTTATTTAGCCCCCCTGCCTAAGTAAACGTACGTTACTACAAATCATCTACGGGTCATTCTCACAATATACTGTAATACGAGGGCGCGGCCTGGGGGAGGCGCTGCTACTGCTGCTGCGCTTATACAGCGCTGCCTCTGCTGTGCTGCCAGAGATTGACGTAACGTTCAGCCAATCATATCACACCTCATACGTTGTAAGCCAATCACATCAGGCGTGGGGGAGGGTCTCTGTTTGTGGTCTGCAAAGTAACCGTTATCCGAGCCGAGGACAGGATTTTGGCTAAAAGCTCACTAAAACGAACATTAGACCTTATTCAGAATCTATAAAACAAAGCGTGAAACAGTGTTAGAGTGAACATATCCACTTACAGTGTTGATTTATGGCAAACTATGTTCACGGTATCTGTATTTCTGTATGTTTACTTGGCTGTTAAGTCTAGCTAGGTAGCTAGCTAACTAACTTAAAGCTACGTTAACTGGGTTTGAGTGAGGTAAACAAAAGAGCTAGGTTAGTTTGAACGAACAAGAGGGATGTAAATAACGTTACTGATATTATATTCTGTGTTTTTGGATTTTTCTTCAGTATTTGGACAGATTCAGATTCCTTTATTGATCCCAGGGAGAAATTGCAGAAAGGGGGAAATCTCCACGGAAATCTTTAGTAAAGGCGAAAGATTTGTGCGTGAATGTAGAGGAACCTGAGCTATGATCGGGCTATCATGACATCATTTGCCATATATTGCTATTTACAGTATGTCGGTGGAAAGGAAGAGGCTCAGTCGCTTTCAGAGGTACCCGAAAGTAACTGCAGCAGCTTTTAAGGTGGAACAGAAAATTCAAACAAGAAGCTGATTCACCTTTGTGTGGAAAGATCATCACAGTGCAATGTTGTAACCCTCAATTCCTCAACCTGAAGATGGAAATTAGGAGGCAGCAGCCCAGCTGAAGGCTAGTCAGATGAGATTTCTACTAGTTAAAACAAACAAAATGTCAAATGAATCATAATTTTCTTGAGTTCTTGTAAATCTGAGTTAAGTAAAATTAATGCAACGTTATTGCTAACCACAGGAAGAGGAAGAGAAGGAAGCTGAAAGAGACGGACAGGCCTGAAGGAGCAGATGTGATGGAGGTTAGTGCTCAAGAAGAAAGTAGGGGAGAGTTGTATAAGTTTTTAAAGTTAAAATTAATACTGAATTTAATCTAACCTTACTGAGAAGATATAATATTTGTCACCAAGACAATTAAACTCTATCACCTTGCTTATTAAACATGCCTGCAGAGAAAAATCACACTCTTTCTGATTGGACCAACTGAGACTGAACTGCTCTATAATCTGTGTGTTATGTGAATAATATATTAGGACCTTGCAGTTTATCTAAGAGAGGAGGTTGCATTGCAAAGAGACAGATCTACTGTGTGCTAATTTGACCTAATAACCATTTTTGATATACGTTTCACGGCTGATGTACTTGACATTTTCTGGTTGTTTCTATTCTAAAGAGGCATTATAAACATGTTGGGGCCATAAAGAAACCTTCTTCGGGGACCATGCCCCCAGACCCCCGTAGTACATGCCTAGCACCTGTCCATGAAACTCTAGTGATGCCTTGGGGTGAAGTTATTGTTCAGTTATTAAACCTAAGACTTAAACCTAAAACTACTGTAAATTATTCAGCAATTATTGTGAATTATTCAGTAACGATAGTAATGATGATAATGGTGATTATTATTATGTGTTTTTATTTAACCCATTCCTGTATATCTTGTTTCTCACGTTTAGCAGGTGAGGAATATAGAGGGGAGGGACAAAGAGGGTGCAGGACAAAACAAACAAGCACATGTAAAAATTGTGAATTACACAAAAATTTAACTGGAAGTTATGTAGGTATGAGCGTGAGGAACTGAAGTGTGGGCCACTAAGGTTTAAGCATTTAAAATGAACTGAAAATGGAGGTGGAGTAAAAGGAACACATATTTCCTCACAAATATACATCAGCAGAAAGTAAAAGTACTCAGTAATCATCAGAAAAAGTACTCAAATCTACTGAAGGAGTTTCTGTTTTGTTGGTCTCTTTTGCTGCTGCTCACTCTTCTCATTGTATTTCAGAACAAGAGGATCCCAAAAAGAGAAGGAAAAAAGCCCAACAAGCTCCAGTTCCTATTTTAATAGATGATGGATATTCTGAGAAAGTCCAGTACAGTTTCTTGTCAGTACTTGAGTTGTTGGACTTTGACTCATGCTGGTCTGTGACAGTTAATTTTACTTGAGTCATTATTTCCATTGAAGTAGCAGTACTGTTACTTGATGATGGTTTCATAGTGCTGCAGTGGGTGGCGCTCTCGCCTCACAGCAAGAAGGGCCTGGGTTTGATTCTCCTTTCTGTGAGGAGTTTGCATGCTCTCCCCTGGTTGGTGTGGGTTTCCTCCAGGTACTCTGGTTTCCACCCACAGTTCAAAGACATCTGCATTCATGTGAATTGAAAAAGCTAAATTGGCCCTAGGTTTATCCAGGAGTATAGAAAATGTGTGTGTGTGTATTTGACCAGCATGTATTCATCAACAGTACATTATTATGTCTCGGTATGATATGATATGAGTATATTATAGCATGAGTATAGAACTACTATATGGCTGTTGTCGGATCTCCATTTTTGACGTTTTTAAGTTTTTGACATAATTTGAAAACACACGTTGCTCTTTACATCGTATAAATTGATGAATGAATGAACTAAAATTAATAAACTAAAAGAAATGACCCAAAATGACTTGGAAAAAAGTCCATTGACTTACATTAACAGTAAAGTATGTTTTTTCTTCTGAGAACAGCGATATGATGATAAATGATAATGAAATTCAAGCTACACTGAATCATTGTCAGAAGATCACATGAGAACCTACAGAAATGTTTATGTCACGTGTTACTGCCCAGAGCTGATGATGGTTTATCTACTCAGTATGACCGTTTGATTCCAGAAATTTTGGAGCTGATGATTCGATTAAAAAAATCAGTACACCCATAGAATGGAAAAATGGTTCAATATAACACCTAACTGGGTTCTTCTATTGTCATGATGTCAAGCTTGCCAAAGAGGAACACTTTTTGGTGTGATCTAGAACCTTTTAAAAATTCCAGAAATTTTGGAGCTGATGCACGAAATCACACATACACACACTCAGCTGATTAATCAGTATATTTATAGGACACGTTCGGATCAGTTTGGACGGAACATCAGGACAAACCTTTTAACTGCTGTTATAGGAGAACATGAGGAGGATTTCAGACTGCCAAAAGAAATGCAAATGTACACTCTTAAAAAAGATGGTTCTTCAAGGCTTCTTTAGTAAAGAAAGTGGTTCTGTACAGGACCATGGACACTCAAAGAACCCTGTGCATGATTAAAGGGTTCTTTGCATCACGAAATATGCTGAGATGGTTCTGTATTGAACCATTTTGAAAATGGTTCTGTATGGCACCCAAAAGCGTTCTTTGATTGTTACAGTGTCAGGCTTGTAAGAATAGGAGAACCCCTTTGCGTGCTAGAAGCAGGTCAGCAGGAGCATCACTGTCGGGGCTTGTGGAGAATAGTACGTTTGGTTTAGTCTAAAGTTAGATATTTGTGGCAAGATGACCCCCCCACCCGCCCATCATACTGTCCATGAAATATTCTTTAGTTACATACTCATCATAAAGATCAGTGGACTAGCTTGCATTAGCATTCAAAGTCAACTATAGCAATTATAAGCTCGATTTAGGAAACATTTTTATAATGCTTAACATTTTATAATTTGCAAATAAATGTAAACAATTGAGTGCATTTTAAAAATAATAATAGTAATAATAATGTAAACAGTAGAATTTGTGTAGACTACTGTAAATATAAATAATGAATTAAATAAACTAATGACCCCGCGACCCTGACGGAGAAGCGGTTTAGAAAATGGATGGATGGATGTATAAACTAATGAAACTAAGGAGAGTGTTTACGCCTGTGAACCTTGTGACATTTCTTCTTTCTTTTTCTAACAGGCTTTGGTGCTGGTTCAGGTTCTGGTGCTGGTTCTGGTGCCGGTTTGGGTTCAGGTTCTGGTGCAGGCTCAGGTGCTGGTTCAGGCTCAGGTGCCGGTTTGGGTTCTGGTTCAGGTTCTGGTACAGGCTCAGGTGCTGGTTCAGGCTCAGGTGCTGGTTTGGGTTCTGGTTCAGGTTCTGGTACAGGCTCAGGTGCTGGTTCAGGTTCAGGTCCAGGCTCAGGTGCGGGTTCTGGTTCAGGTCCAGGCTCAGGTGCAGGTTCTGGTTCAGGTCCAGGCTCCGGTGCTGGTTCTGGCACAGGCTCAGGTGCTGGTTCTGGTGCAGGCTCAGGAGCTGGTTCTGGTTCAGGCTCAGGAGCTGGTTCAGGTCCAGGCTCAGGTGCTGGTTCTGGTTCAGGCCCTGGCTCTGGTGCAGGCTCAGGTGCCGGTTCTGGTTCAGGTCCAGGCTCAGGTGCAGGTTCTGGTTCAGGTCCAGGCTCAGGTGCAGGTTCTGGTTCAGGCCCTGGCTCTGGTGCAGGCTCAGGTGCCGGTTCTGGTTCAGGTCCAGGCTCCGGTGCTGGTTCTGGCACAGGCTCAGGTGCTGGTTCTGGTGCAGGCTCAGGAGCTGGTTCTGGTTCAGGCTCAGGAGCTGGTTCAGGTCCAGGCTCAGGTGCTGGTTCTGGTTCAGGCCCTGGCTCTGGTGCAGGCTCAGGTGCCGGTTCTGGTTCAGGTCCAGGCTCAGGTTCTGGTTCAGGTCCAGGCTCCGGTGCTGGTTCTGGCACAGGCTCAGGTGCTGGTTCTGGTGCAGGCTCAGGTGCCGGTTCTGGTTCAGGTCCAGGCTCAGGTGCAGGTTCTGGTTCAGGTCCAGGCTCCGGTGCTGGTTCTGGCACAGGCTCAGGTGCTGGTTCTGGTGCAGGCTCAGGAGCTGGTTCAGGTCCAGGCTCAGGTGCTGGTTCTGGTTCAGGCCCTGGCTCTGGTGCAGGCTCAGGTGCCGGTTCTGGTTCAGGTCCAGGCTCAGGTGCAGGTTCTGGTTCAGGTCCAGGCTCAGGTGCAGGTTCTGGTTCAGGTCCAGGCTCCGGTGCTGGTTCTGGCACAGGCTCAGGTGCTGGTTCTGGTGCAGGCTCAGGAGCTGGTTCTGGTTCAGGCTCAGGAGCTGGTTCAGGTTCTGGTGCAGGCTCAGGTGCTGGTTCTGGTGGCGGTTCTGGTGCAGGTAATATTTCAGGTGCAGGTTCTGGTGCAGGACCAGTTTTACTTCGGCCTGAGCCACTTCCTGAGGAGCAGCTAATGTTGATTATCAGTTCATTGAGTTTTGGACCTGGGAAGTCGACAGCAATTATTCCCAAACATGATGGTATCGTGTTTTCATTATAAAGGCTCATGAGGTGGTCACCAAGCTGGTTGTTCAGTTTTTCTGCAACTTTTTGTGGTTTCTCCCCTTTATCTTGGGAACCAGTGTCAGTAAGCATCATCTCATTTGTGCAGTATTCTGAAGCCTTTTTGATATTAGCCTTCATCTGGAATTCCTTATTCTTTTTATCTTTGCCCAACACCATGGCGTTGACTGGAAGCCCCCAATCAAAACCTGGACCCTGAATGAGGACTATCTTGCGCCTCACCTCACCCATTCTTGGAATCTTTTTATCCTTCCAAACTTCAACGGCATCGACACCATTTAACTTTTCTTTAGCGTGATTGATTTCCTCGCTCTTCCCAGCAAGTCTCAACAACACAGTCTCTGATTCAAAGTGTTTGAGAAAAAACTGTATCTGGCTCAGTGCTTGACTGAATTTCATATCAGGTTTAGGCTTGTTTTCTACATACAGTGTGCCAGATAATCTTTGAAGAGTCATGTCGACGAACCGCACGCCTGCATGCATCTGATTTTGGAATTCCCATGCCTGAAAACCCTTATACTTCTTCTTTTCTATCTTCAGGCTTTGATGTGTTCCTGGGATGGATACGGAGGAGAGGGGCTTATCATCTGGAATACATTTCATCCAGTTCGACTTGTCGTGCTTGAGTTTCAGGGTTGGGTTGGAGTTGAAATAAGTATCACCCTCACACTGATAGACAGCAGCCCTGTCAGATAAGTGTTAAAGCATGAGTTACAATAAAAAACAAGTCTGGTTTATGCAGTAACTTTACAACAGCAGTAAGGAGAGACAACATGTTATATTTACTGTTACGGTTATATTTCCTCATTTATCTCTCTTTTTTCAGAAAGCCTCAAACCTTCTTTTGTAAAATAAACAGTAATCAGCAGTAGGACTTACAGCACAAGCACAGCGAAATACCCGAAGGATCCCATGATGCTTTGCTGCCTCTGCAACCACAGGAGCTACAAGAAACCAATGATAAAACTTTAAACTTATATCTTAAAAACTTGTATCTTGAAAAAATTAGTGAGAACACTTTTTTCTTTATTTCTTTTTTGTACTTCTTATTTATATATGTTACATAAAGCATTACTGTAGTATAAAAGTCTTCAACTGTGGGAATTTTCATCCATTCATCCAGAAGCACATTTGTGAGGTCAGACCCTGCTGTTGGATGAGAGGGTCTGGCTCACATTCTCTGCTCTAGTTCATCCCAAGGGTGTTCTATCGGGTTGAGTATCTCAAAATACATTATATGGACAAAAGTTTTGAGACACATACACAGTACACCTACAGGAGCTTTTATGAATCACATTCTAAATCCATAGGCATTAACATGGAGTTGGTTCCCCTTTGCAGCCATAACAGCTTCCACTCTTATGGAAAGATTTCTACAAGATTTTGGAGAGTGTCTGGGAATTTCTGCCTATTTATCCAGGAGAGCATTTGTGAGGTTGGACACTAACGTTGGACGAGAGGGCCTGGCTCACAATCTCCGCTCTAGCTCATCCCAATGGTGTTCTATCGGGTTGAGGTCATGACTCTGTGAGGGCCGGTCATGTTCTTCCACACCAAATTCACCCAGTCATGCCTTTATGGACCTTGCTTTGTGCACTGGGGCTCAGTCATGCTGGAACAGAAAAGGGCCTCACCAAACTGTTCACGAAACAGAATTTGCTTCCACTGCTCCAAAGTCCAGTGGCGGCACTTTACACCACACTGTCTGACATTGGTGTTGTGATTGGTGATGTAAGGCTTGCATGCAACTGCTTGGCCATGGAAACCCTGCCGTGAAGCTCCTGCTGCACAGCTTTTGTGCTGGTGTTAATGCCAGAGGAGGTTTGGAACGCTGCAGTTATTTAAGCCCTATGGTCCTCAGCACTCGGTGACCCACTCTGTAACTTTACATGGTCTGACACTTCATGGCTGAGTTGCTGTGGATCGTAAACTCTTCAACTGTTGGCAATGGCTTGTTACAGCACCACACTCAAATTCGGTGAGCTCTTTTGAACGACCCATTCTTTCACATTTGTAAAGGTAGCCTGCATGGCTAGGTGCTTGATTTTATACACCTGTGGCAATTAGACTGAATAAAACACCTGAATTCAGTGGTAAAAAGCTGTCTCCTAATACTTTTGTCCATATAGTGTATGTGTTGTTGAGAGACTTCCTTTAACAGCAGCAGCAGACAAAGTGGGTGATGGAGATATGTTAGTGGGCGGAGCTATGTGCAGTTTGCATATTCACCTGCAGTCTTTAACCATTTGATTTAAGCTCACTGAAGGCACACATTGCAGTTGCATCAGGGCACGTTTTGGGCTGTTTCTGCACTCGTCTGGCACAGAGTTTTTTAAAATGATAACTCAGACATCCACATGTAGCTGCCTTGATTATCTTCTCACAGAGGGATATTCTGATGATAGCACTCTTTCAGCATGTGTGTTTGAGACATGTTCTTCTGGTGGTTTCTGTGCACTTAGCCCACATTTTATGTGGTCCTCCCTCAGATTCGTATGCATGAGGAGAAGTTTTTCCATGCATATGCCGCATAAACTGTGAGTTTAGTCTCATGCGCCAGTTACATACATGTTATGCAGTTTGCTCCTGAAACTGGCACATACGGCTTAGTACACCAGGTGCAGAATTTATGATGTTTACTGTTACTTCCAATAGTGAAAGCTGCACTAACATATTTATGTTAAATTAAAAGACGTCAGGAGAAAAAGAAACGGTATAATAATTTAAGTGTCTACTGCTGCAAGCCACCCTGTAGTCATTTAAAGATCAGGGGTGTGGGGTCTGGGTTTTTTCAGACTTTACATATTAACATCACATACACAGGCTGAAAAATAAGGTGGGGCTCAAATGCAAAATCAACATTGTACTGATGAAGATATGATGACAGTAGAAAATATTCGTCCACATGTATTGTACATGTGGTCTCCAAACCCCTACATAATGGAGCTTTTAGTATGCTTGAATAAGTGCTGTAATACTTTAACTCCAGTGGATTTCTGAACATTATTGTTTTGTTTTTGTCAGAATAAAATTACTTTAAGACATTTCTACATTTACTAAAGACATCCTCCTCCACTGCTTACAATAACAGCGTAGCTTCATTCTCCACGCTCTGGCACAGTACAATACACAGTATGTGATTCTTCCATGAGATGTATGCAGTATGAAACTTCCTCAAGCATGCTTTGCTTAGTTTGCATAGTATGAGCATTAACCGAAAATAATATCTTGTACCTACATAATCATACAGAGGGACCAACCCACCATGAAAAACACTTTCTGCACATTCTGTTCCAGTGTGTTTAAAGCGAAACTCACCCTGCAGCAAGATTAGCAGCAATAGATCTGCAAAGCCTGCTTTACTTGTTGATATAAACTGGATTTTTCATGCATTCAATGGCCGCATTATGGAATTTTTCAAACCTCAGACAAACCATAAACTTTGAATTTGCTAATAAAAAAACGTGTGACCAGATTTTCTTTTGGTAAATAAAGATTTCCCCAGACAGATATCATTTATAGACCTTCTATAAGTTCAACTATCCGATTTTATTTGAATAATGTGTGTCCTATCAGCTACAGTGAGGTAAATGTGTGTAAATGGCTGATATTCTTTCTCACCTTGGAAGAGCAGCTCCTGTTCTTTGTTTTCCAATGTTCTTGAGGCACCAGCTGCTACCATAAAGTGTGAAGTCTGCATGGGTCTCTGTCCATCTAGAGTAGCTTTTGCATTGATATCGTGGATCCTCGGACACCTCAACAGTGTATGATAATTTATGCGAGTCTCTAAGTTGACTCATGAAAATACGGTACGAGTAGAGCTCACATGTTTACTCTAAGACATTAAGTCCCATTTAACAGTGGCTTCAGTGCAGTTCAGCTGAGCTGAGTAAGGTGTTTTATAGCAAGGAAAATGTGCAAACAGAAAATAGGGCTCAATTCTTATATATATATATATATATATATATATATATATATATATATATATATGTATATAAATATATATAGTTTATTTTTAAAATCATGTTTTAAAACAAGTAATGCACAATAAAGCATAACTGACCCAGATTTAGCTTAATCCTAGACTAGAAAGGCTTTTCAAAGGTTCAAAGGTAAAACACTTAATCTCTGTCCAGGAACCTGGCCTTGTATGACCAAACATTTGTAGACCCTTGCAGTGTTTTTTTATGAAATTAAGGATATTAATTGGGAGTTTGTTGCTCCTGTGCTGCAAAAACGGCCTGTACTTTACTGGAAGGCTTTACACTAAAGCTTGGAACATTGCTGTGAGAATTTAGTTGCAATATATGGATTCATGTGTTAAACAGAGGCTGGACAGGATGGAGCCCGGCCTGGAAACAAATTCTTTATTACAGTGAATGTGGCAAGGAGAAGTTTGTGTTGTGCAGCAGAGAGCCTTAGTGAGAAATCATTATTCAAAGTAAACAGGAGATCAGACAGACAACAATGAACATGAACTGAATTATGTGTTATTTATTGTTTATTATTGTGTTATTTATTGTTATCTATTATTTATTGAATCGCTAGTGTTACTGGTGAGACTCAAGCTACCTTTTAATTTCATATATGAAGTAGGGTAGCCTTTGCTTTGAACTTTTTTTGAATAGCTTTACGTATGATTTTCACAAATTCTTATGACTTCTAAAGAGCAATATATATGGTCACCTTTGCCTGAATTGGGCTTTCCCCTTTAAAGATGAGCCACTCACCCGCATCACCACCAAAAACTATCCAACACTAGCTTTTGCTGGTCACCAGCACAAATCAGTAAAGTATGTGGTAGCCACCAGCAGAAATGTTCAAACTTCTACAGAAGCTGATCACCAGAAAAAACATGCTCAAAACACAGCAAATGTTGCTCATCAGCAGATACCAGTGAAATATGTGTTCGCAACACAACAAATTTTGATCACCAGCAAAAACCAGTGAAAAATATATTCAAAACACAGCAACGGCTGGTCACCAGCAAAAACAGGTTCAGAATACAACAACTGCTGGTCACCAACAAGATCAGCAAGATCAGCAATTGTAAATATAGCTTATATGCCCTTATGCCCGAGGCTACCCATGGGCACAGGCTAAAAAACAGTAGGACTGTTACGACCATCTATGTTTAGGCTGTATTAAGATTAAGAGTGCTCTCTCTCCCCAGACCTGCTGCCAGACCAGACACTGGACTGCATATAAACCAGAAAATGACAGATTAATTTTCTTCAGAAGCTCAGGCAAGTTGAGGTGATGGCTTCAGGGACAAGAATCGGTAACCTGTGATCCAAGGCTGGGCTATCTACAAGTGAAATGGCCACCGCGGCTGGGACATCTACAAAAACAGCCCAGACCAGCATGAATTCCATTAACCCTTTAAATAACCAAGCCCAATCAATGTGTGTCCAAACATTTATTGCACACTTCTTTAAGCCAAGAATAACTCAGCCCAGTTTGCACTATAGCCCCTGTAGTAGATATGAGCCCTAATACCTCAGTAATGAATCATTATTTTTATTCATTTGGTGATAATGCTGCTGTAGTAACAGATTCAGGTTTTGGTGATGATGCAGGTGTAGTAAAAGGTTCAGATTTTGGTGATGATGCAGGTGTAGTAACAGGTTCAGGTTTTGGTGATGATGCAGGTGTAGTAACAGGTTCAGGTTTTGTTGATGATGCAGGTGTAGTAACAGGTTCAGGTTTTGGTGATGCTGCAGGTGTAGTAACAGGTGCTCTGTAAACCTGAAACATAGACTGTTCCTATTCAAACAGCTGGTAAAAACAGCCTAGACCAGCATGAATTCCATTAACTCTTTAAATAACCAAGCCCAATCATTGTGTGTCCAAACATTTATTGCACACTTCTTTAAGCCAAGAATAACTCAGCCCAGTTTGCACTGTAGCCCCTGTAGTAGATATGAGCCCTAATACCTCCGTAATGAATCATTATTTTTATTCATTTGGTGATGATGCTGCTGTAGTAACAGATTCAGGTTTTAGTGATGATGCAGGTGTAGTAACAGGTTCAGGTTTTAGTGAAGATGCAGGTGTAGTAACAGGTTCAGGTTTTGATGATCTTGTCAGTGTAGTAACAGGTTCAGGTTTTGATGATCTTGCCGGTGTAGTAACAGGTGCAGGTTTTGGTGGTGATGCAGGTGAAGTGACAGGTTCAGGTTTTGTTGATGCTGCAGGTGTAGTAACAGGTTTATGTTTTGTTGATGATGCAGGTGTAGTAACAGGTTCAAGTTTGGTTGATGATGCAGGTGTACTAACAGGTTCAGGTTTTGGTGATGTTCCAGGTGTAGTAACAGGTTCAGGTTTTGTTGATGATGCAGGTGTAGTAACAGGTTCAGGTTTTGTTGATGATGCAGGTGTAGTAACAGGTTCAGGTTTTGATGATGACGCAGGTGTAGTAACAGGTTCAGGTTTTCTTGATGATACAGGTGTAGTAACAGGTTCAGGTTTTGATGATGTTGCCGGTGTAGTAACAGGTTCAGGTTTTGGTGACGCTGCTGGTGTAGTAACAGGTTTAGGTTTCGGTGATGCTGCTGGTGTAGTAACTGGTTCAGGTTTTGATGATGTTGCCGGTGTAGTAACAGCTTCAGGTTTTGGTGATGCTCCTGGTTGAGTAACAGGTTCAGGTTTTGGTGATGATGCAGGTGTAGTAACAGGTTCAGGTTTTGATGATGTTGCCGGTGTAGTAACAGGTTCAGGTTTTGGTGATGCTCCTGGTTTAGTAACAGGTTCAGGTTTTGGTGATGATGCAGGTGTAACAGGTTCAGGTTTCGGTGATGCTACAGGTGTAGTAACAGGTTCAGGTTTTGGTGATGCTGCAGGTGTAGTAACAGGTTCAGGTTTTGGTGATGCTGCCGGTGTAGTAACAGGTTTAGGTTTTGGTGATGATGCAGGTGTAACAGGTTCAGGTTTTGTTGATGCTGCATGTGTAGTAACAGGTTAAGGTTTTGATGATGTTTCCGGTATAGTAACACGTTCACGTTTTGTTCATAATGCAGGTGTAGTAACAGGTTCAGGTTTTGACGATGTTGTTGTTGTAGTAACAGGTTCAGGTTTTGTTGATAATGCAGGTGTAGTAACAGTTTCAGGTTTTGATGATGGTGATGGTGTAGTAACAGGTGGAGATTTTTTTATGATGCAGGTGTACTAACAGGGTTAGGTTTTGTTGATGATACAGGTGTAGTAACAGTTTCAGGTTTTGATGATGTTGCCGGTGTAGGAACAGCTTCAGGTTTTTTTTATGATGCAGGTCTAGTAACAGGTTCAGGTTTTGATTATTTTGCTGGTGTAGTAACAGGTTCAGGTTTTGGTGTTGATGCAGATGTAGTAACAGGTTCAGGTTTTGGTGATGCTGCTGGTGTAGTAACAGGTTCAGGTTTTGGTGATGATGCAGGTGTAACAGGTTCAGGTTTTGGTGATGCTGCATGTGTAGTAACAGGTTAAGGTTTTGATGATGTTTCCGGTATAGTAACACGTTCACGTTTTGTTCATAATGCAGGTGTAGTAACAGGTTCAGGTTTTGGTGATGCTGCTGGTGTAGTAACAGGTTCAGGTTTTGGTGATGCTGCAGGTGTAGTAACAGGTTCAGTTTTTGTTGATGATGCAGGTGTAGTATCAGGTTCAAGTTTTGTTGATGATGCTGGTGTAGTAACAGGTTCAGATTTTGGTGATGTTCCAGGCGTAGTAACAGTTTCAGATTTTGGTGATGTTCCAGGTGTAGTAACAGGGTCGGGTTTTTTGATGATGCAGGTGTAGTAACAGGTTAGGTTTTTCTGATGCTGCAGGTGTAGTAACATGTTCAGCTTTTGGTGATGTTGCAGGTGTAGTAACAGGTTTAGGTTTTGATGATGTTGCCGATGTAGTAACAGGTTGTTTTTTTGATGATGCAGGTGTAGTAACAGGTTCAGGTTTTGTTAATGATACAGGTGTAGTAAAAGGTTCAGGTATTTCTGATGATGCAGGTGTAGTAACATGTTCAGGTTTTTGTGATAATGCAGGTGTAGTAACAGGTTCAGGTTTTGATGATGTTGATGGTGTAGTAACAGGTTCAGGTTTTTTTATGATGCAGGTGTAGTAACAGGGTTAGGTTTTGTTGATGATACAGGTGTAGTAACAGGTTCAGGTTTTGATGATGTTGCTGGTGTAGGAGCATCTTCAGGTTTTTTTATGATGCAGGTCTAGTAACAGGCTCAGATTTTGGTGATGTTCCAGGTGTAGTAACAGTTTCAGATTTTGGTGATGTTCCAGGTGTAGTAACAGGGTCAGGTTTTTTGATGATGCAGGTGTAGTAACAGGTTAAGTTTTTCTGATGATGCAGGTGTAGTAACATGTTCAGCTTTTGGTGATGTTCCAGGTGTAGTAACAGGTTTAGGTGTTGATGATATTGCCGATGTAGTAACAGTTTTTTTTTTTTGATGATGCAGGTACAGTAACAGGTTCAGGTTTTGTTAATGATACAGGTGTAGTAAAAGGTTCAGGTTTTTCTGATGATGCAGGTGTAGTAACATGTTCAGGTTTTGGTGATAATGCAGGTGTAGTAACAGGTTCAGGTTTTTTATGATGCAGGTGTAGTAACAGGGTTAGGTTTTGTTGATGATACAGGTGTAGTAACGGGTTCAGGTTTTGATGATTTTACTGGTGTAGTAACAGGTTCAGGTTTTGGTGTTGATGCAGATGTAGTAACAGGTTCAGGTTTTGGTGATGCTGCTGGTGTAGTAACAGGTTCAGGTTTTGGTGATGATGCAGGTGTAGTAACAGGTTCAGGTTTTGTTGGTAATGCAGGTGTAGTAGCAGGAACAGGTTTTGATGATGATGCAGGTGTAGTAACAGGTTCAGGTCTTGTTGATGATACAGGTGTAGTAACAGGTTCAGGTTTTGATGATGTTGCCGGTGTAGTAACAGGTTCAGGTTTTCATGAAGTTGCTGTTGTAGTAACAGGTTCCGGTTTTGGTGATGATGCAAGTGTAGTACCAGGTTCAGGTTTTGTTGATAATGCAGGTGTAGTAACAGTTCCAGGTTTTGATGATGTTGCTGGTGTAGTAACAGATTCAAGTTTTTTTGATGATGCAGGTGTAGCAACAGGTTCAGGTTTTGTTGATGATACAGTTTTAGTAACAGGTTCAGGTTTTGATGATATTGCAGGTGTAGTAACAGGTTCAGGTTTTGCTGATGTTGCTGGTGTAGTAACAGTTTCAGGTTTTGGTGAAGCTGTAAGTGTAGTGACAGGTTCAGGATTTGGTGATGTTGATGGTGTAGTAACAGGTTCAGGTTTTGTTGATGATACAGGTGCAGTAACAGGTTCAGGTTTTGATTATGTTACTGGTGTAGTAACAGGTTCAGGTTTTGGTGATCCTGCCAGTGTAGTAACAGGTTCAGGTTTTGGTGATGCTGCAGGTGTTGTAACAGGTTCAGGTTTTGTTGATAATGCAGTTGTAGTAACAGGTTCAGGTTTTGATGATATTGCAGGTGTAGTAACAGGTTCAGGTTTTGCTGATGTTGCTGGTGTAGTAACAGTTTCAGGTTTTGGTGAAGCTATAAGTGTAGTAACAGGTTCAGGATTTGGTGATGTTGATGGTGTAGTAACAGGTTCAGGTTTTGTTGATGATACAGGTGCAGTAACAGGTTCAGGTTTTGATTATGTTACTGGTATAGTAACAGGTTCAGGTTTTGGTGATCCTGCCAGTGTAGTAACAGGTTCAGGTTTTGGTGATGCTGCAGGTGTTGTAACAGGTTCAGGTTTTGTTGATAATGCAGTTGTAGTAACAGGATCAGGATTTGGTGATGTTGATGGTGTAGTAACAGGTTCAGGTTTTGTTGATGATACAGTTGTAGTAACAGGTTCAGGTTTTGATGATATTGCAGGTGTAGTAGCAGGAACAGGTTTTGATGATGATGCAGGTGTAGTAACAGGTTCAGGTTATGTTGGTAATGCAGGTGTAGTAGCAGGAACAGGTTTTGATGATGTTGCCGGTGTAGTAACAGGTTCAGGTTTTCATGAAGTTGCTGTTGTAGTAACAGGTTCCGGTTTTGGTGATGATGCAAGTGTAGTACCAGGTTCAGGTTTTGTTGATAATGCAGGTGTAGTAACAGTTCCAGGTTTTGATGATGTTGCTGGTGTAGTAACAGGTTTAGGTTTCGGTGATGCTGCTGGTGTAGTAACTGGTTCAGGTTTTTATGATGTTTCCGGTATAGTAACACGTTCACGTTTTGTTCATAATGCAGGTGTAGTAACAGGTTCAGGTCTTGTTGATGATACAGGTGTAGTAACAGGTTCAGGTTTTGATGATGTTGCCGGTGTAGTAACAGGTTCAGGTTTTCATGAAGTTGCTGTTGTAGTAACAGGTTCCGGTTTTGGTGATGATGCAAGTGTAGTACCAGGTTCAGGTTTTGTTGATAATGCAGGTGTAGTAACAGTTTCAGGTTTTGATGATGGTGATGGTGTAGTAACAGGTGGAGATTTTTTTATGATGCAGGTGTACTAACAGGGTTAGGTTTTGTTGATGATACAGGTGTAGTAACAGTTTCAGGTTTTGATGATGTTGCCGGTGTAGGAACAGCTTCAGGTTTTTTTTATGATGCAGGTCTAGTAACAGGTTCAGGTTTTGATTATTTTGCTGGTGTAGTAACAGGTTCAGGTTTTGGTGTTGATGCAGATGTAGTAACAGGTTCAGGTTTTGGTGATGCTGCTGGTGTAGTAACAGGTTCAGGTTTTGGTGATGCTGCTGGTGTAGTAACAGGTTCAGGTTTTGGTGATGCTGCAGGTGTAGTAACAGGTTCAGTTTTTGTTGATGATGCAGGTGTAGTATCAGGTTCAAGTTTTGTTGATGATGCTGGTGTAGTAACAGGTTCAGATTTTGGTGATGTTCCAGGTGTAGTAACAGTTTTAGATTTTGGTGATGTTCCAGGTGTAGTAACAGGGTCGGGTTTTTTGATGATGCAGGTGTAGTAACAGGTTAGGTTTTTCTGATGCTGCAGGTGTAGTAACATGTTCAGCTTTTGGTGATGTTGCAGGTGTAGTAACAGGTTTAGGTTTTGATGATGTTGCCGATGTAGAAACAGGTTGTTTTTTTGATGATGCAGGTGTAGTAACAGGTTCAGGTTTTGTTAATGATACAGGTGTAGTAAAAGGTTCAGGTATTTCTGATGATGCAGGTGTAGTAACATGTTCAGGTTTTTGTGATAATGCAGGTGTAGTAACAGGTTCAGGTTTTGATGATGTTGATGGTGTAGTAACAGGTTCAGGTTTTTTTATGATGCAGGTGTACTAACAGGGTTAGGTTTTGTTGATGATACAGGTGTAGTAACAGGTTCAGGTTTTGATGATGTTGCTGGTGTAGGAACATCTTCAGGTTTTTTTATGATGCAGGTCTAGTAACAGGCTCAGATTTTGGTGATGTTCCAGGTGTAGTAACAGTTTCAGATTTTGGTGATGTTCCAGGTGTAGTAACAGGGTCAGGTTTTTTGATGATGCAGGTGTAGTAACAGGTTAAGTTTTTCTGATGATGCAGGTGTAGTAACATGTTCAGCTTTTGGTGATGTTCCAGGTGTAGTAACAGGTTTAGGTGTTGATGATATTGCCGATGTAGTAACAGTTTTTTTTTTTTGATGATGCAGGTACAGTAACAGGTTCAGGTTTTGTTAATGATACAGGTGTAGTAAAAGGTTCAGGTTTTTCTGATGATGCAGGTGTAGTAACATGTTCAGGTTTTGGTGATAATGCAGGTGTAGTAACAGGTTCAGGTTTTTTATGATGCAGGTGTAGTAACAGGGTTAGGTTTTGTTGATGATACAGGTGTAGTAACGGGTTCAGGTTTTGATGATTTTACTGGTGTAGTAACAGGTTCAGGTTTTGGTGTTGATGCAGATGTAGTAACAGGTTCAGGTTTTGGTGATGCTGCTGGTGTAGTAACAGGTTCAGGTTTTGGTGATGCTGCAGGTGTAGTAACAGGTTCAGGTTTTGTTGGTAATGCAGGTGTAGTAACAGGTTCAGGTTTTGATGATGATGCAGGTGTAGTAACAGGTTCAGGTCTTGTTGATGATACAGGTGTAGTAACAGGTTCAGGTTTTGATGATGTTGCCGGTGTAGTAACAGGTTCAGGTTTTCATGAAGTTGCTGTTGTAGTAACAGGTTCCGGTTTTGGTGATGATGCAAGTGTAGTACCAGGTTCAGGTTTTGTTGATAATGCAGGTGTAGTAACAGTTCCAGGTTTTGATGATGTTGCTGGTGTAGTAACAGATTCAAGTTTTTTTGATGATGCAGGTGTAGCAACAGGTTCAGGTTTTGTTGATGATACAGTTTTAGTAACAGGTTCAGGTTTTGATGATATTGCAGGTGTAGTAACAGGTTCAGGTTTTGCTGATGTTGCTGGTGTAGTAACAGTTTCAGGTTTTGGTGAAGCTGTAAGTGTAGTGACAGGTTCAGGATTTGGTGATGTTGATGGTGTAGTAACAGGTTCAGGTTTTGTTGATGATACAGGTGCAGTAACAGGTTCAGGTTTTGATTATGTTACTGGTGTAGTAACAGGTTCAGGTTTTGGTGATCCTGCCAGTGTAGTAACAGGTTCAGGTTTTGGTGATGCTGCAGGTGTTGTAACAGGTTCAGGTTTTGTTGATAATGCAGTTGTAGTAACAGGTTCAGGTTTTGATGATATTGCAGGTGTAGTAACAGGTTCAGGTTTTGCTGATGTTGCTGGTGTAGTAACAGTTTCAGGTTTTGGTGAAGCTATAAGTGTAGTAACAGGTTCAGGATTTGGTGATGTTGATGGTGTAGTAACAGGTTCAGGTTTTGTTGATGATACAGGTGCAGTAACAGGTTCAGGTTTTGATTATGTTACTGGTGTAGTAACAGGTTCAGGTTTTGGTGATCCTGCCAGTGTAGTAACAGGTTCAGGTTTTGGTGATGCTGCAGGTGTTGTAACAGGTTCAGGTTTTGTTGATAATGCAGTTGTAGTAACAGGATCAGGATTTGGTGATGTTGATGGTGTAGTAACAGGTTCAGGTTTTGTTGATGATACAGTTGTAGTAACAGGTTCAGGTTTTGATGATATTGCAGGTGTAGTAACAGGTTCAGGTTTTGTTGGTAATGCAGGTGTAGTAGCAGGAACAGGTTTTGATGATGATGCAGGTGTAGTAACAGGTTCAGGTTTTGTTGGTAATGCAGGTGTAGTAGCAGGAACAGGTTTTGATGATGTTGCCGGTGTAGTAACAGGTTCAGGTTTTCATGAAGTTGCTGTTGTAGTAACAGGTTCCGGTTTTGGTGATGATGCAAGTGTAGTACCAGGTTCAGGTTTTGTTGATAATGCAGGTGTAGTAACAGTTCCAGGTTTTGATGATGTTGCTGGTGTAGTAACAGGTTTAGGTTTCGGTGATGCTGCTGGTGTAGTAACTGGTTCAGGTTTTGATGATGTTGCCGGTGTAGTAACAGCTTCAGGTTTTGGTGATGCTCCTGGTTTAGTAACAGGTTCAGGTTTTGGTGATGATGCAGGTGTAGTAACAGGTTCAGGTTTTGATGATGTTGCCGGTGTAGTAACAGGTTCAGGTTTTGGTGATGCTCCTGGTTTAGTAACAGGTTCAGGTTTTGGTGATGATGCAGGTGTAACAGGTTCAGGTTTCGGTGATGCTACAGGTGTAGTAACAGGTTCAGGTTTTGGTGATGCTGCAGATGTAGTAACAGGTTCAGGTTTTTGTGATGCTGCTGGTGTAGTAACAGGTTCAGGTTTTGGTGATGATGCAGGTGTAACAGGTTCAGGTTTTGGTGATGCTGCATGTGTAGTAACAGGTTAAGGTTTTGATGATGTTTCCGGTATAGTAACACGTTCACGTTTTGTTCATAATGCAGGTGTAGTAACAGGTTCAGGTTTTGACGATGTTGTTGTTGTAGTAACAGGTTCAGGTTTTGTTGATAATGCAGGTGTAGTAACAGTTTCAGGTTTTGATGATGGTGATGGTGTAGTAAGAGGTGGAGATTTTTTTATGATGCAGGTGTACTAACAGGGTTAGGTTTTGTTGATGATACAGGTGTAGAAACAGTTTCAGGTTTTGATGATGTTGCCGGTGTAGGAACAGCTTCAGGTTTTTTTTATGATGCAGGTCTAGTAACAGGTTCAGGTTTTGATTATTTTGCTGGTGTAGTAACAGGTTCAGGTTTTGGTGTTGATGCAGATGTAGTAACAGGTTCAGGTTTTGGTGATGCTGCTGGTGTAGTAACAGGTTCAGGTTTTGGTGATGATGCAGGTGTAACAGGTTCAGGTTTTGGTGATGCTGCATGTGTAGTAACAGGTTAAGGTTTTGATGTTGTTTCCGGTATAGTAACACGTTCACGTTTTGTTCATAATGCAGGTGTAGTAACAGGTTCAGGTTTTGACGATGTTGTTGTTGTAGTAACAGGTTCAGGTTTTGTTGATAATGCAGGTGTAGTAACAGTTTCAGGTTTTGATGATGGTGATGGTGTAGTAGCAGGTGGAGGTTTTTTTATGATTCAGGTGTAATAACAGGGTTAGGTTTTGTTGATGATACAGGTGTAGTAACAGTTTCAGGTTTTGATGATGTTGCCGGTGTAGGAACAGCTTCAGGTTTTTTTTATGATGCAGGTCTAGTAACAGGTTCAGGTTTTGATTATTTTGCTGGTGTAGTAACAGGTTCAGGTTTTGGTGTTGATGCATATGTAGTAACAGGTTCAGGTTTTGGTGATGCTGCTGGTGTAGTAACAGGTTCAGGTTTTGGTGATGCTGCAGGTGTAGTAACAGGTTCAGTTTTTGTTGATGATGCAGGTGTAGTATCAGGTTCAAGTTTTGTTGATGATGCTGGTGTAGTAACAGGTTCAGATTTTGGTGATGTTCCAGGTGTAGTAACAGTTTCAGATTTTGGTGATGTTCCAGGTGTAGTAACAGGGTCGGGTTTTTTGATGATGCAGGTGTAGTAACAGGTTAGGTTTTTCTGATGCTGCAGGTGTAGTAACATGTTCAGCTTTTGGTGATGTTGCAGGTGTAGTAACAGGTTTAGGTTTTGATGATGTTGCCGATGTAGTAACAGGTTGTTTTTTTGATGATGCAGGTGTAGTAACAGGTTCAGGTTTTGTTAATGATACAGGTGTAGTAAAAGGTTCAGGTTTTTCTGATGATGCAGGTGTAGTAACATGTTCAGGTTTTTGTGATAATGCAGGTGTAGTAACAGGTTCAGGTTTTGATGATGTTGATGGTGTAGTAACAGGTTCAGGTTTTTTTATGATGCAGGTGTAGTAACAGGGTTAGGTTTTGTTGATGATACAGGTGTAGTAACAGGTTCAGGTTTTGATGATGTTGCTGGTGTAGGAACATCTTCAGGTTTTTTTATGATGCAGGTCTAGTAACAGGCTCAGATTTTGGTGATGTTCCAGGTGTAGTAACAGTTTCAGATTTTGGTGATGTTCCAGGTGTAGTAACAGGGTCAGGTTTTTTGATGATGCAGGTGTAGTAACAGGTTAAGTTTTTCTGATGATGCAGGTGTAGTAACATGTTCAGCTTTTGGTGATGTTCCAGGTGTAGTGACAGGTTTAGGTGTTGATGATATTGCCGATGTAGTAACAGTTTTTTTTTTGATGATGCAGGTACAGTAACAGGTTCAGGTTTTGTTAATGATACAGGTGTAGTAAAAGGTTCAGGTTTTTCTGATGATGCAGGTGTAGTAACATGTTCAGGTTTTGGTGATAATGCAGGTGTAGTAACAGGTTCAGGTTTTTTATGATGCAGGTGTAGTAACAGGGTTAGGTTTTGTTGATGATACAGGTGTAGTAACGGGTTCAGGTTTTGATGATTTTACTGGTGTAGTAACAGGTTTAGGTTTTGGTGATGATGCAGGTGTAACAGGTTCAGGTTTTGTTGATGCTGCATGTGTAGTAACAGGTTAAGGTTTTGATGATGTTTCCGGTATAGTAACACGTTCACGTTTTGTTCATAATGCAGGTGTAGTAACAGGTTCAGGTTTTGACGATGTTGTTGTTGTAGTAACAGGTTCAGGTTTTGTTGATAATGCAGGTGTAGTAACAGTTTCAGGTTTTGATGATGGTGATGGTGTAGTAACAGGTGGAGATTTTTTTATGATGCAGGTGTACTAACAGGGTTAGGTTTTGTTGATGATACAGGTGTAGTAACAGTTTCAGGTTTTGATGATGTTGCCGGTGTAGGAACAGCTTCAGGTTTTTTTTATGATGCAGGTCTAGTAACAGGTTCAGGTTTTGATTATTTTGCTGGTGTAGTAACAGGTTCAGGTTTTGGTGTTGATGCAGATGTAGTAACAGGTTCAGGTTTTGGTGATGCTGCTGGTGTAGTAACAGGTTCAGGTTTTGGTGATGATGCAGGTGTAACAGGTTCAGGTTTTGGTGATGCTGCATGTGTAGTAACAGGTTAAGGTTTTGATGATGTTTCCGGTATAGTAACACGTTCACGTTTTGTTCATAATGCAGGTGTAGTAACAGGTTCAGGTTTTGACGATGTTGTTGTTGTAGTAACAGGTTCAGGTTTTGTTGATAATGCAGGTGTTGTAACAGTTTCAGGTTTTGATGATGGTGATGGTGTAGTAACAGGTGGAGGTTTTTTTATGATTCAGGTGTAATAACAGGGTTAGTTTTTGTTGATGATACAGGTGTAGTAACAGTTTCAGGTTTTGATGATGTTGCCGGTGTAGGAACAGCTTCAGGTTTTTTTTATGATGCAGGTCTAGTAACAGGTTCAGGTTTTGATTATTTTGCTGGTGTAGTAACAGGTTCAGGTTTTGGTGTTGATGCATATGTAGTAACAGGTTCAGGTTTTGGTGATGCTGCTGGTGTAGTAACAGGTTCAGGTTTTGGTGATGCTGCAGGTGTAGTAACAGGTTCAGTTTTTGTTGATGATGCAGGTGTAGTATCAGGTTCAAGTTTTGTTGATGATGCTGGTGTAGTAACAGGTTCAGATTTTGGTGATGTTCCAGGTGTAGTAACAGTTTTAGATTTTGGTGATGTTCCAGGTGTAGTAACAGGGTCGGGTTTTTTGATGATGCAGGTGTAGTAACAGGTTAGGTTTTTCTGATGCTGCAGGTGTAGTAACATGTTCAGCTTTTGGTGATGTTGCAGGTGTAGTAACAGGTTTAGGTTTTGATGATGTTGCCGATGTAGTAACAGGTTGTTTTTTTGATGATGCAGGTGTAGTAACAGGTTCAGGTTTTGTTAATGATACAGGTGTAGTAAAAGGTTCAGGTTTTTCTGATGATGCAGGTGTAGTAACATGTTCAGGTTTTTGTGATAATGCAGGTGTAGTAACAGGTTCAGGTTTTGATGATGTTGATGGTGTAGTAACAGGTTCAGGTTTTTTTATGATGCAGGTGTAGTAACAGGGTTAGGTTTTGTTGATGATACAGGTGTAGTAACAGGTTCAGGTTTTGATGATGTTGCTGGTGTAGGAACATCTTCAGGTTTTTTTATGATGCAGGTCTAGTAACAGGCTCAGATTTTGGTGATGTTCCAGGTGTAGTAACAGTTTCAGATTTTGGTGATGTTCCAGGTGTAGTAACAGGGTCAGGTTTTTTGATGATGCAGGTGTAGTAACAGGTTAAGTTTTTCTGATGATGCAGGTGTAGTAACATGTTCAGCTTTTGGTGATGTTCCAGGTGTAGTAACAGGTTTAGGTGTTGATGATATTGCCGATGTAGTAACAGTTTTTTTTTTTTGATGATGCAGGTACAGTAACAGGTTCAGGTTTTGTTAATGATACAGGTGTAGTAAAAGGTTCAGGTTTTTCTGATGATGCAGGTGTAGTAACATGTTCAGGTTTTGGTGATAATGCAGGTGTAGTAACAGGTTCAGGTTTTTTATGATGCAGGTGTAGTAACAGGGTTAGGTTTTGTTGATGATACAGGTGTAGTAACGGGTTCAGGTTTTGATGATTTTACTGGTGTAGTAACAGGTTCAGGTTTTGGTGTTGATGCAGATGTAGTAACAGGTTCAGGTTTTGGTGATGCTGCTGGTGTAGTAACAGGTTCAGGTTTTGGTGATGCTGCAGGTGTAGTAACAGGTTCAGGTTTTGTTGGTAATGCAGGTGTAGTAGCAGGAACAGGTTTTGATGATGATGCAGGTGTAGTAACAGGTTCAGGTCTTGTTGATGATACAGGTGTAGTAACAGGTTCAGGTTTTGATGATGTTGCCGGTGTAGTAACAGGTTCAGGTTTTCATGAAGTTGCTGTTGTAGTAACAGGTTCCGGTTTTGGTGATGATGCAAGTGTAGTACCAGGTTCAGGTTTTGTTGATAATGCAGGTGTAGTAACAGTTTCAGGTTTTGATGATGGTGATGGTGTAGTAACAGGTGGAGATTTTTTTATGATGCAGGTGTACTAACAGGGTTAGGTTTTGTTGATGATACAGGTGTAGTAACAGTTTCAGGTTTTGATGATGTTGCCGGTGTAGGAACAGCTTCAGGTTTTTTTTATGATGCAGGTCTAGTAACAGGTTCAGGTTTTGATTATTTTGCTGGTGTAGTAACAGGTTCAGGTTTTGGTGTTGATGCAGATGTAGTAACAGGTTCAGGTTTTGGTGATGCTGCTGGTGTAGTAACAGGTTCAGGTTTTGGTGATGATGCAGGTGTAACAGGTTCAGGTTTTGGTGATGCTGCATGTGTAGTAACAGGTTAAGGTTTTGATGATGTTTCCGGTATAGTAACACGTTCACGTTTTGTTCATAATGCAGGTGTAGTAACAGGTTCAGGTTTTGACGATGTTGTTGTTGTAGTAACAGGTTCAGGTTTTGGTGATGCTGCAGGTGTAGTAACAGGTTCAGTTTTTGTTGATGATGCAGGTGTAGTATCAGGTTCAAGTTTTGTTGATGATGCTGGTGTAGTAACAGGTTCAGATTTTGGTGATGTTCCAGGTGTAGTAACAGTTTTAGATTTTGGTGATGTTCCAGGTGTAGTAACAGGGTCGGGTTTTTTGATGATGCAGGTGTAGTAACAGGTTAGGTTTTTCTGATGCTGCAGGTGTAGTAACATGTTCAGCTTTTGGTGATGTTGCAGGTGTAGTAACAGGTTTAGGTTTTGATGATGTTGCCGATGTAGTAACAGGTTGTTTTTTTGATGATGCAGGTGTAGTAACAGGTTCAGGTTTTGTTAATGATACAGGTGTAGTAAAAGGTTCAGGTTTTTCTGATGATGCAGGTGTAGTAACATGTTCAGGTTTTTGTGATAATGCAGGTGTAGTAACAGGTTCAGGTTTTGATGATGTTGATGGTGTAGTAACAGGTTCAGGTTTTTTTATGATGCAGGTGTAGTAACAGGGTTAGGTTTTGTTGATGATACAGGTGTAGTAACAGGTTCAGGTTTTGATGATGTTGCTGGTGTAGGAACATCTTCAGGTTTTTTTATGATGCAGGTCTAGTAACAGGCTCAGATTTTGGTGATGTTCCAGGTGTAGTAACAGTTTCAGATTTTGGTGATGTTCCAGGTGTAGTAACAGGGTCAGGTTTTTTGATGATGCAGGTGTAGTAACAGGTTAAGTTTTTCTGATGATGCAGGTGTAGTAACATGTTCAGCTTTTGGTGATGTTCCAGGTGTAGTAACAGGTTTAGGTGTTGATGATATTGCCGATGTAGTAACAGTTTTTTTTTTTTGATGATGCAGGTACAGTAACAGGTTCAGGTTTTGTTAATGATACAGGTGTAGTAAAAGGTTCAGGTTTTTCTGATGATGCAGGTGTAGTAACATGTTCAGGTTTTGGTGATGATGCAGGTGTAGTAACAGGTTCAGGTTTTTTATGATGCAGGTGTAGTAACAGGGTTAGGTTTTGTTGATGATACAGGTGTAGTAACGGGTTCAGGTTTTGATGATTTTACTGGTGTAGTAACAGGTTCAGGTTTTGGTGTTGATGCAGATGTAGTAACAGGTTCAGGTTTTGGTGATGCTGCTGGTGTAGTAACAGGTTCAGGTTTTGGTGATGCTGCAGGTGTAGTAACAGGTTCAGGTTTTGTTGGTAATGCAGGTGTAGTAGCAGGAACAGGTTTTGATGATGATGCAGGTGTAGTAACAGGTTCAGGTCTTGTTGATGATACAGGTGTAGTAACAGGTTCAGGTTTTGATGATGTTGCCGGTGTAGTAACAGGTTCAGGTTTTCATGAAGTTGCTGTTGTAGTAACAGGTTCCGGTTTTGGTGATGATGCAAGTGTAGTACCAGGTTCAGGTTTTGTTGATAATGCAGGTGTAGTAACAGTTTCAGGTTTTGATGATGGTGATGGTGTAGTAACAGGTGGAGATTTTTTTATGATGCAGGTGTACTAACAGGGTTAGGTTTTGTTGATGATACAGGTGTAGTAACAGTTTCAGGTTTTGATGATGTTGCCGGTGTAGGAACAGCTTCAGGTTTTTTTTATGATGCAGGTCTAGTAACAGGTTCAGGTTTTGATTATTTTGCTGGTGTAGTAACAGGTTCAGGTTTTGGTGTTGATGCAGATGTAGTAACAGGTTCAGGTTTTGGTGATGCTGCTGGTGTAGTAACAGGTTCAGGTTTTGGTGATGATGCAGGTGTAACAGGTTCAGGTTTTGGTGATGCTGCATGTGTAGTAACAGGTTAAGGTTTTGATGATGTTTCCGGTATAGTAACACGTTCACGTTTTGTTCATAATGCAGGTGTAGTAACAGGTTCAGGTTTTGACGATGTTGTTGTTGTAGTAACAGGTTCAGGTTTTGTTGATAATGCAGGTGTAGTAACAGTTTCAGGTTTTGATGATGGTGATGGTGTAGTAACAGGTGGAGATTTTTTTATGATGCAGGTGTACTAACAGGGTTAGGTTTTGTTGATGATACAGGTGTAGTAACAGTTTCAGGTTTTGATGATGTTGCCGGTGTAGGAACAGCTTCAGGTTTTTTTTTATGATGCAGGTCTAGTAACAGGTTCAGGTTTTGATTATTTTGCTGGTGTAGTAACAGGTTCAGGTTTTGGTGTTGATGCAGATGTAGTAACAGGTTCAGGTTTTGGTGATGCTGCTGGTGTAGTAACAGGTTCAGGTTTTGGTGATGATGCAGGTGTAACAGGTTCAGGTTTTGGTGATGCTGCATGTGTAGTAACAGGTTAAGGTTTTGATGATGTTTCCGGTATAGTAACACGTTCACGTTTTGTTCATAATGCAGGTGTAGTAACAGGTTCAGGTTTTGACGATGTTGTTGTTGTAGTAACAGGTTCAGGTTTTGTTGATAATGCAGGTGTAGTAACAGTTTCAGGTTTTGATGATGGTGATGGTGTAGTAACAGGTGGAGGTTTTTTTATGATTCAGGTGTAATAACAGGGTTAGTTTTTGTTGATGATACAGGTGTAGTAACAGTTTCAGGTTTTGATGATGTTGCCGGTGTAGGAACAGCTTCAGGTTTTTTTCATGATGCAGGTCTAGTAACAGGTTCAGGTTTTGATTATTTTGCTGGTGTAGTAACAGGTTCAGGTTTTGGTGTTGATGCATATGTAGTAACAGGTTCAGGTTTTGGTGATGCTGCTGGTGTAGTAACAGGTTCAGGTTTTGGTGATGCTGCAGGTGTAGTAACAGGTTCAGTTTTTGTTGATGATGCAGGTGTAGTATCAGGTTCAAGTTTTGTTGATGATGCTGGTGTAGTAACAGGTTCAGATTTTGGTGATGTTCCAGGTGTAGTAACAGTTTTAGATTTTGGTGATGTTCCAGGTGTAGTAACAGGGTCGGGTTTTTTGATGATGCAGGTGTAGTAACAGGTTAGGTTTTGATGATGTTGCTGGTGTAGGAACATCTTCAGGTTTTTTTATGATGCAGGTCTAGTAACAGGCTCAGATTTTGGTGATGTTCCAGGTGTAGTAACAGTTTCAGATTTTGGTGATGTTCCAGGTGTAGTAACAGGGTCAGGTTTTTTGATGATGCAGGTGTAGTAACAGGTTAAGTTTTTCTGATGATGCAGGTGTAGTAACATGTTCAGCTTTTGGTGATGTTCCAGGTGTTTTGTACAGGTTTAGGTGTTGATGATATTGCCGATGTAGTAACAGTTTTTTTTTTTTGATGATGCAGGTACAGTAACAGGTTCAGGTTTTGTTAATGATACAGGTGTAGTAAAAGGTTCAGGTTTTTCTGATGATGCAGGTGTAGTAACATGTTCAGGTTTTGGTGATAATGCAGGTGTAGTAACAGGTTCAGGTTTTTTATGATGCAGGTGTAGTAACAGGGTTAGGTTTTGTTGATGATACAGGTGTAGTAATGGGTTCAGGTTTTGATGATTTTACTGGTGTAGTAACAGGTTCAGGTTTTGGTGTTGATGCAGATGTAGTAACAGGTTCAGGTTTTGGTGATGCTGCTGGTGTAGTAACAGGTTCAGGTTTTGGTGATGCTGCAGGTGTAGTAACAGGTTCAGGTTTTGTTGGTAATGCAGGTGTAGTAGCAGGAACAGGTTTTGATGATGATGCAGGTGTAGTAACAGGTTCAGGTCTTGTTGATGATACAGGTGTAGTAACAGGTTCAGGTTTTGATGATGTTGCCGGTGTAGTAACAGGTTCAGGTTTTCATGAAGTTGCTGTTGTAGTAACAGGTTCCGGTTTTGGTGATGATGCAAGTGTAGTACCAGGTTCAGGTTTTGTTGATAATGCAGGTGTAGTAACAGTTTCAGGTTTTGATGATGGTGATGGTGTAGTAACAGGTGGAGATTTTTTTATGATGCAGGTGTACTAACAGGGTTAGGTTTTGTTGATGATACAGGTGTAGTAACAGTTTCAGGTTTTGATGATGTTGCCGGTGTAGGAACAGCTTCAGGTTTTTTTTATGATGCAGGTCTAGTAACAGGTTCAGGTTTTGATTATTTTGCTGGTGTAGTAACAGGTTCAGGTTTTGGTGTTGATGCAGATGTAGTAACAGGTTCAGGTTTTGGTGATGCTGCTGGTGTAGTAACAGGTTCAGGTTTTGGTGATGATGCAGGTGTAACAGGTTCAGGTTTTGGTGATGCTGCATGTGTAGTAACAGGTTAAGGTTTTGATGATGTTTCCGGTATAGTAACACGTTCACGTTTTGTTCATAATGCAGGTGTAGTAACAGGTTCAGGTTTTGACGATGTTGTTGTTGTAGTAACAGGTTCAGGTTTTGTTGATAATGCAGGTGTAGTAACAGTTTCAGGTTTTGATGATGGTGATGGTGTAGTAACAGGTGGAGATTTTTTTATGATGCAGGTGTACTAACAGGGTTAGGTTTTGTTGATGATACAGGTGTAGTAACAGTTTCAGGTTTTGATGATGTTGCCGGTGTAGGAACAGCTTCAGGTTTTTTTTTTATGATGCAGGTCTAGTAACAGGTTCAGGTTTTGATTATTTTGCTGGTGTAGTAACAGGTTCAGGTTTTGGTGTTGATGCAGATGTAGTAACAGGTTCAGGTTTTGGTGATGCTGCTGGTGTAGTAACAGGTTCAGGTTTTGGTGATGATGCAGGTGTAACAGGTTCAGGTTTTGGTGATGCTGCATGTGTAGTAACAGGTTAAGGTTTTGATGATGTTTCCGGTATAGTAACACGTTCACGTTTTGTTCATAATGCAGGTGTAGTAACAGGTTCAGGTTTTGACGATGTTGTTGTTGTAGTAACAGGTTCAGGTTTTGTTGATAATGCAGGTGTAGTAACAGTTTCAGGTTTTGATGATGGTGATGGTGTAGTAACAGGTGGAGGTTTTTTTATGATTCAGGTGTAATAACAGGGTTAGTTTTTGTTGATGATACAGGTGTAGTAACAGTTTCAGGTTTTGATGATGTTGCCGGTGTAGGAACAGCTTCAGGTTTTTTTTATGATGCAGGTCTAGTAACAGGTTCAGGTTTTGATTATTTTGCTGGTGTAGTAACAGGTTCAGGTTTTGGTGTTGATGCATATGTAGTAACAGGTTCAGGTTTTGGTGATGCTGCTGGTGTAGTAACAGGTTCAGGTTTTGGTGATGCTGCAGGTGTAGTAACAGGTTCAGTTTTTGTTGATGATGCAGGTGTAGTATCAGGTTCAAGTTTTGTTGATGATGCTGGTGTAGTAACAGGTTCAGATTTTGGTGATGTTCCAGGTGTAGTAACAGTTTCAGATTTTGGTGATGTTCCAGGTGTAGTAACAGGGTCGGGTTTTTTGATGATGCAGGTGTAGTAACAGGTTAGGTTTTTCTGATGCTGCAGGTGTAGTAACATGTTCAGCTTTTGGTGATGTTGCAGGTGTAGTAACAGGTTTAGGTTTTGATGATGTTGCCGATGTAGTAACAGGTTGTTTTTTTGATGATGCAGGTGTAGTAACAGGTTCAGGTTTTGTTAATGATACAGGTGTAGTAAAAGGTTCAGGTTTTTCTGATGATGCAGGTGTAGTAACATGTTCAGGTTTTTGTGATAATGCAGGTGTAGTAACAGGTTCAGGTTTTGATGATGTTGATGGTGTAGTAACAGGTTCAGGTTTTTTTATGATGCAGGTGTAGTAACAGGGTTAGGTTTTGTTGATGATACAGGTGTAGTAACAGGTTCAGGTTTTGATGATGTTGATGGTGTAGTAACAGGTTCAGGTTTTTTTATGATGCAGGTGTAGTAACAGGGTTAGGTTTTGTTGATGATACAGGTGTAGTAACAGGTTCAGGTTTTGATGATATTGCCGATGTAGTAACAGTTTTTTTTTTGATGATGCAGGTACAGTAACAGGTTCAGGTTTTGTTAATGATACAGGTGTAGTAAAAGGTTCAGGTTTTTCTGATGATGCAGGTGTAGTAACATGTTCAGGTTTTGGTGATAATGCAGGTGTAGTAACAGGTTCAGGTTTTTTATGATGCAGGTGTAGTAACAGGGTTAGGTTTTGTTGATGATACAGGTGTAGTAACGGGTTCAGGTTTTGATGATTTTACTGGTGTAGTAACAGGTTCAGGTTTTGGTGTTGATGCAGATGTAGTAACAGGTTCAGGTTTTGGTGATGCTGCTGGTGTAGTAACAGGTTCAGGTTTTGGTGATGCTGCAGGTGTAGTAACAGGTTCAGGTTTTGTTGGTAATGCAGGTGTAGTAGCAGGAACAGGTTTTGATGATGATGCAGGTGTAGTAACAGGTTCAGGTCTTGTTGATGATACAGGTGTAGTAACAGGTTCAGGTTTTGATGATGTTGCCGGTGTAGTAACAGGTTCAGGTTTTCATGAAGTTGCTGTTGTAGTAACAGGTTCCGGTTTTGGTGATGATGCAAGTGTAGTACCAGGTTCAGGTTTTGTTGATAATGCAGGTGTAGTAACAGTTCCAGGTTTTGATGATGTTGCTGGTGTAGTAACAGATTCAAGTTTTTTTGATGATGCAGGTGTAGCAACAGGTTCAGGTTTTGTTGATGATACAGTTGTAGTAACAGGTTCAGGTTTTGATGATATTGCAGGTGTAGTAACAGGTTCAGGTTTTGCTGATGTTGCTGGTGTAGTAACAGTTTCAGGTTTTGGTGAAGCTGTAAGTGTAGTGACAGGTTCAGGATTTGGTGATGTTGATGGTGTAGTAACAGGTTCAGGTTTTGTTGATGATACAGGTGCAGTAACAGGTTCAGGTTTTGATTATGTTACTGGTGTAGTAACAGGTTCAGGTTTTGGTGATCCTGCCAGTGTAGTAACAGGTTCAGGTTTTGGTGATGCTGCAGGTGTTGTAACAGGTTCAGGTTTTGTTGATAATGCAGTTGTAGTAACAGGTTCAGGTTTTGATGATATTGCAGGTGTAGTAACAGGTTCAGGTTTTGCTGATGTTGCTGGTGTAGTAACAGTTTCAGGTTTTGGTGAAGCTGTAAGTGTAGTAACAGGTTCAGGATTTGGTGATGTTGATGGTGTAGTAACAGGTTCAGGTTTTGTTGATGATACAGGTGCAGTAACAGGTTCAGGTTTTGATTATGTTACTGGTGTAGTAACAGGTTCAGGTTTTGGTGATCCTGCCAGTGTAGTAACAGGTTCAGGTTTTGGTGATGCTGCAGGTGTTGTAACAGGTTCAGGTTTTGTTGATAATGCAGTTGTAGTAACAGGATCAGGATTTGGTGATGTTGATGGTGTAGTAACAGGTTCAGGTTTTGTTGATGATACAGTTGTAGTAACAGGTTCAGGTTTTGATGATATTGCAGGTGTAGTAACAGGTTCAGGTTTTGTTGGTAATGCAGGTGTAGTAGCAGGAACAGGTTTTGATGATGATGCAGGTGTAGTAACAGGTTCAGGTTTTGTTGGTAATGCAGGTGTAGTAGCAGGAACAGGTTTTGATGATGTTGCCGGTGTAGTAACAGGTTCAGGTTTTGCTGATGATGCTGGTGTAGTAACAGTTTCAGGTTTTGGTGAAGCTGTAGGTGTAGTAACAGCTTCAGGTTTTGGTGATGCTGCAGTTGTAGTAACAGGTTAAGATTTTGGTGATTCTGCCAGTGTAGTAACAGTTTCAGGTTTTGGTGAAGCTGTAGGTGTAGTAACAGCTTCAGGTTTTGGTGATGCTGCAGTTGTAGTAACAGGTTAAGGTTTTGGTGATTCTGCCGGTGTAGTAACAGGTTCAGGTTTTGGTGATGCTGCTGGTGTAGTAACAGGTTCAGGATTTGGTGATGTTGATGGTGTAGTAACAGGTTCAGGTTTTGTTGATGATACCGGTGCAGTAACAGGTTCAGGTTTTGATGATGTTACTGGTGTAGTAACAGGTTCTGGTTTTGGTGATGTTGCAGGTGTAGTAACAGGTTCAGGTTTTGTTGATAATGCAGGTGTAGTAACTGTTTCAGGTTTTGATGATTTTGCCGGTGTAGTAACAGGTTCAGGTTTTGGTGATGCTGCTGGTGTAGTAACAGGTTCAGGTTTTGGTGATGCTGCAGGGGGCTTACAGGTTCACGTTTTGGTGATGTTGCCAGTGTAATTACAGGTTCAGGATTTTTTGATGTTCCAGGCATAGGACTAGACTGATGAGGTCCACTGAGGCATGTGTCTGAACTTTGGCCTGAGCCAAGGAGCATCTATTGTTGATTATCAGTTAGATTAGTTAGTTTTGGACCTGGGAAGTTGACAGCAATTATTCCCAAACTTGACGGTATCCTGTTGTTATTATAAAGGCTCATGAGCTGGTTACCAAGGTTTTTGCAACTTTTCATGGTTTCTCCCTTTTATCCTGGGCACCAATGTCAGTAAGCATCATATTTGTGCAGTATTCTGAAGCCTTTTTGATATTGGCCTTCATTTGGAATTCCTTATTCTTTTTATCATTGCCCAACTCCATGGCATTGACTGGAAGCCCCCAGTCAAAACCTGGATCCTGAATGAGGACTATCTTGTGCCTTGCCTCACCCATTCTTGGAATCTTTTTGTCTTTCCACACTTCAAAGGCATCGACACTATTTAACTTTTTTTTAGCACGACTGATTTCCTCGCTCTTCCCAGCAAATCTCAACAACGCAGTCTCTGATTCAAAGTGTGTGAGAAAAAACTGTATCTGGCTCAGTGCTTGACTGAATTTCATAACAGGTTTACGCCTGTTTTCTACATACAGTGTGCCAGATAATACCCGAAGAGTCATCTCGTTGAACCGCACGCCATTCCCATGCCTGAAAATCCTTATCCTTCTTGTTTTTCATGCTTTGATGTGTTCTTGTGATGGATATGGAGGAAAAGGGCTTATCGTATTGAATACAATTCATCCAATTCGACTTGTCATACTTGGGTTTCAGGGTTGGGTTGGAGTTGAAATAAGTATCACCCTCACACTGATAGACAGCAGCCCTGTCAGATAAGTGTTAAAGCATGAGTTACAATAAAAAAACAAGTCTGGTTTATACAGTAACTTGTGATGGTCACTTTAAGTGTCTTAGACCACGCGCATGTGCATTATAATATGTATGCTAGAGAGAAAAGAGAGAGTGTAGAGATGCCAATAGATATATGCACACGGTGGATAGCTCTAGGTTGTAGCCTGTTTGTTCTGCCTACTGCTGTTATTCTGGATTCTGATGAGTGGAGTGTGGGTGCGCCCCAGCCCAATAAATGGTCTCCATTACACCACACCTGCTGACTTCTGCGTGTTCCATTTGGAGGACTGGGCCAGTACCTGTCCACCCAGTAGCATCTCTCTCCCCGGGAGTGTTCGCCCCACCAGCTACCATCACAAACTTTATAACAGCAGTCAGCAGAGACATGTTATATTTACTGTTACTGTTATATTTCCTCATTTATCTGTCTTTTTTCAGAAAGCTTCAAACCTTCTTTTGTAAAATAAACAGTAATCAGCAGTAGGACTTACAGCACAAGCACAGCAAAATACTCAAAGGATCCCATGATGCTTTGCTTCCTCTGCAACCACAGAAACTACAAGAAACCAGTGAGAAAACTTGTATCTTAAAATGGGAAAAGCAAGCTTTTTTCTTGTTTCTCTCTCGCGCTTTTTTATATGTTCATTATATATGTTACACAAAGTGCTACTGTAGTTGTAAAGTATTCAGATGTGCAGGTTATAGGCTGCGTGCAAGGAAAACGCTAAGCTTCTCTTGCTCAGGCATAATGCATTTGAGGGAGGGCCATGCAAATCGTGGGAGAATCATGCAGAATGTGGGAGGACGTATGATTCCAAATTCCCCTCGATTTACTAAAGCCTGAACAACTCGCAGCATCCTGTTTTATGTTGAATCTTCTCTCTTAAAACCAGCAATAAATTTGCCTTAGTGTCTCAAAATACATTATATGGACAAAAGTTTTGAGACACATACACAGTACACCTACAGGAGCTTTTATGAATCACATTCTAAATCTATAGGCATTAATATGGAGTTGGTTCCCCTTTGCAGCCATAACAGCTTCAATTCTTCTGGAAAGATTTCTATAAGATTTTGGAGAGTGTCTGGGAATTTCTGCCTATTTATCCAGGGGAGAATTTGTGAGGTTGGATACTTACGTTGGACAAGAGGGCCTGGCCCACAATCTCCGCTCTAGTTCATCCCAAAGGTGTTTGATGGGGTTGAGGTCAAGGCTCTGTGAGGGCCAATCATGTTCTTCCACACCAAACCCACCCAGTCATGCCTTTATGGACCTTGCTTTGTGCACTGGGGCTCAGTCTTATGCATGGCTTTTCTATTGGACAGCCCCTCTTGGTCTTACCTCCATTCCCATGTTAATGGACGCTGGACTGCTTATAAATTCATGAGGACAGTCTGCTTGTAAAACATGGGCAGAACACCTTTTTATTGCTATTCTTTTAAATTGCTGTTTCTTTTAAGAGTGTGCAACATTTTATTTTGTTTGTGTATTGTACTCATAATTTAAATAAATCCATTTTAACTATTGAATTAAGTGTCTTCCACTCTCCAACAGTGGTTTGCCTTATGCTGGTAATTTAGAATCTTGCACGCTGTGTAACTTTACTTAATTACTTAATTACTTGGCGCCGCTGTTGGAAAATGTAGTAATCCACCCGTTACAGTTCAGTTGGTTATGCCATAGTTTATGGGGGCTGCTTGGACACAGCAACAGGCAGACTTCCTGTTAGGTGTGTTAAAAGGGGAGGCCAAGTGAGAGCTGCAGCTTGTGGAACCTGAAAATAAGAATACTGGACAGAAAGTATCTTATTTTATAAGACATGTTGCAAAAACTGTATTCTAAACCAACTACTAAAGCACAGCTAAGGGTGCAAATTTTTAATTGCAGACAATGAACAGGAGAAAACATAAATGCTTTTATATTAAGGCTGTGAGAACTCTTTTCTAGATGGCAGAAACAAGATGTAGATGACACTGAAGAGGGAGATGACCTCCTACTGGACCAGCTGATGGTAGGCTTGCTCATGGGGCCTATAAAACAGGAGTTGAGCTGACAGATATGGCGTGATGAGCACATGACCTTTACTGCTGTCTGCAAAGAAGCACAGGCCTTGGAGCATGAGCTGCAGGAGGGAGAGGATGCCATCCTGTCCCAGAGGGTCACTGCCCCAACCCCCAGAGACAATACAGCTGACCTTAGGATGCTAAAGGGTCAGATACAAGTGGAACTGCAGCAGGAACTGATGGGAGAAATGAGGGAGCAAATGAAAGCCCTTTCCAGCAACAGTTTTACGGATGTGACAATGGCAGGCAGTGGCACCTTCTTACCAGTGGGATGCGCAAGGCTGTCCCATCTTTCGGAATTGTGGTGAAGCTGGGCATGTAAAATGCCAGTGCCCCAAAGACCATCTGGGCGGTGGGATTTTTAGTTTCCCCTACAGCTGAGGGCCAAGTAGTTGGGGAGGTCAAGGGAGTTGGCAAGGGTGTGATTATTGTGAATGATAACTTTGGGACCAGATAAGGGTATATTTGGCATGAATATTATTAAATCTGGTCTGTTCTTGCTCAAGGGAATCACCCAGGACTGTCTGCCTTTAAGACCACCATGGTTGAGGGGCAAGTGTGGGCCTGAGCGTTCACAGAATGTCACAGAATTGCCACCAAATTCCCACTCCCCCTCTTCCATGGTGTAGCAAAGCTGCCAGTTGACAGTTGTCATTCCACCCCAGTCTGAGATGATCATGTGGACACAGGTATCTGGCCATGTTTCTAACCAGTCTTGTAATGTGGTTGTAGAATCCCTTTCTGATAACGGCACAGAATGGTGTGTGGCTCGCATTGTGACGCCGCTGCATGGTG